>NW_007578177.1:0-939 GCF_000690725.1 Stegastes partitus
ATTTTACAGTTTTCATTTACATTTAGTGTTTTCAATTTTTAGTATATTTTACAGTTTTCATTTTTCATTCATTGTTTATTTGCTGGTTTAGTTGTTGTTGTTCATTTAGTTCTTTCAATTGTATTTTCATTTTCATTTGTTTTCATTTGTTGTGTTCATGTTCATGAACAGTTTTTGCGACTGTTCTCATTGTCATGCATAACAAACGCATGGCATTGACATATGCTCACGTTGAGTGAAAATTAAACACTTGACAAGTTAAATACATTGAAGATGTGCATAATGTGATGAACTCTCTACGTGTGTTGTTCTGAGACATCTAAACAAATTCAATGTTCCGATGGGGACCATGTGATATTTCATTTACAGTGAATATTTTCTACCACGTTATCAGAAAGATCTAGAACGTCACCCTCAAACATTCAGTTATACTGTACGTTTTACATACGCTGAGTTTTGGATACTGCAAGTTTTGCATACTGTGGGTTCAACAGTGACGCAACACAGACGAGAACGACAGCAGAGAGATGATATGAATGTGATGGTGATGGAGAGAAACCGATAAAGGAGACAGATACATGCTGCTTGTCGGCTTACTGAACACAACATTATAAAATATAGAATATAATCACCTACAAGAGTCACTTTAAATATAAAGAAAACACTGTGACTGGATAGAAAGGATTTTGCAGGTAAGTTTAAGGTTCCACAAAGTCCCAGATTTACCAGAATTTGTTGTATTGAGACATTTTGGCTCCAAGTCGGTGTTTTCTGTTGAACATTACTGCTTGATATTTTAAATCCTAAACAGAGAACATACAGAAATGGGAACACCGATGGTTCAGAACCTGTGAATAGAACAGAAAAGAAATGTTATTTCACTATCTTGACCTACACAGTGGTACACTGAAACAATATGTTTGGTTTCAACACAAAAGA
>NW_007578177.1:1774-86481 GCF_000690725.1 Stegastes partitus
GAAAAAACATGGCACCTCACACTCTGGGTATTTTACTATTAACATTTTTAATTTGTCTCCTTATTTTCCTATTTTATGCTCTGCGTATACACTGCCAGTTCAGCCGAGAAATCCCAGAATTTTTTGCAGCCCAGCCACTAAACTCTTCATGATTGCACCAAAGTTTTTCATATTTTTTACAGTATCTGGTTGCAACGAAGATATGTTTTTGGCAATTGTTTAAATAAGACATGAAAAATCAAGTGCTATTGATGAAAAATCCCAATTTTTTTTTAGCCTAAATTTAGTTATTTGTCCCAACAAAACCCATAGTAACATGATTAGTTCAAGAAGCATTTAAAAGTTGAATTCCACAGCTCTCTTCACAGTTTCTTGCTGTAACGAATGGTGTAATTTTGACATTTAAAAGAAAAAAACAAACAAAACATGCCGTTGTAATCTGCTGTCAGGTTCGGGGGTTCAGAGGGTTGAGACCAATTCATGCTTTCCAACTGTCACCAAGGCTACATGTGACACATTCTGATAAAAGAAGTCATTTTTATTTAAACGTAACATGCCTTTCAAACCCACTGGTAGGTTTTGGAGTTGTATTGTTGCATCAGTTATGCACACAACCCCGCATGCTTTGATTTTGAATGGTGCATGGTTTACCGTTTTCACAAGAACGTACAGAGAAATGAAGGCTTCCATGTGTGGAAAATAAAGTTTGTACACACATGCGGTTACAGTTTTTTTTTTTTGGCACCACTAGCTCACAAGAACTGTAATTTTAGAGAATTAATACACCAACAGAACACAGCAGAGAACAGAGCGGAGCGGAGGGAACATTTAAGCCAGCATTATGCAATCACACTCTCACATGAGATGGTGAACAGTCAAGGAATTAGTCCCTCAAATTTATTTATTCATTTCCTTCAAAGAGGCAATTTAACGCATGACTTAATCCATCTTTGTGATGTCGCTGAAACGCCTGCTGCACTGCGTGACACGAGCTGCATATTCGGGCCACAGATAAATACCCAGAGCCAGAAATATTGGATCGCTGCAAAACAGACAAGAAGAGCAGCAGCGGAGGGAAGAGGAGGAGGAGGAGGAGGAGGAGGAGGAAGGTCGCAGATGCTAAGCCTGGCAATCTCTCTTTCAATCTGCAGCCGTATATTGGCCACTTTAAAGACAGACGCGTTTTATTCGCACATGACCCACGTGTGAGTAAAAATATAAGTGAGTTTGGAACTCGGCCGAGAGGGGGAGAGAGATTTTCTTGTGGGTGCTCAACCTGCACTGATCCACTGAAGGGGTCTGATAGGCCAGACGGTCCAATCATACTGCCAAAATCAGAGGAATGTTCGCAGCTTATCGGGCCCTGTTGTCACCGGGCCCAGTGGCACGGCTCGCTGTGAGCTGACTGTAATGGGCTGCTAGGACAACTTAGCTGGAAGGAGATTAGCTTGTTGTGGCGCCCACTGAGAGGAAAAAGAAACTCGGTTCTCACAGATTGTAATGTGCACCAGCGAGCTGAGCATCTGCGGGGTATTACATGGAGGTTAAATAAAAAACAGCAAATATAGAGGAGCCGTCCTCCTCGGTGCGCGGTGGGAATCTCACTGTGGCTGGGTGGGCATGCAAATACGATTAGGGAAATCTGATAACAGAAACTTAGCTAAGAATACCTTCAGTTGGAAGGTGCAACCAGACCGAACTTTGATGGGAAGTAGTTAAGTACATTTACTTAAGTTTCATTTGTCAGATGCTACAATTCTACAATTTCATTTAGCAGCGACGTATGAGGTGTGTCAGAAAAGTTCCAGGATTGGTGTCACAAAAGACATATTTCAAACCCAAACTACGAGTTTTCCCCTTCAGATGATCAACCGAGAGTTGTGGTAGGACAAGTCGTGGATGCTTCATCATGACAACACACCTGCTCACAATGCTCTGAGCATCCGACAGTTCCTGGCTGAGAAGAACATCGCCGTGCTGGAGCAACCTCCCTATTCACCCCACCTGGCTCCGTGGGAGTTTTTCCTCTTCCCCAAGGGGTCATCAAGGGGACCTGTTTTGAAGACGTGGACGATATCAAGATGGCTGTGATGACGGCAGATCCCGGAAGAATCCTTCCAGGAGTGCATGGCGGTGTGGCAGAGAAGGCTGGGGAAGTGTGTTAGACTCCAGGGGGATTACTTTGAAGGGGAAAACTTTGAAATATATCTTTTGTGACACCAGTCCTGAAACTTTTCTGACACACCTCGTACATGTGAGAGTAGATACAACACAAGCAAGGGTCTAGTCAGGAGAAAACAACCTGGATAAGAGCCATAGAGTTCAAGTGTGACCTTGGTGCCTACAAGCAGTGTGGTAGATAATAGGAATTTTTTTTTTTGCTTTTTGCAGTCTGTCAACAGGCTCATACTGTATTGGCAGTGACTGTTCAACAAAAGTCAGTATTCAAGTACAACTTTGAGTTACCTACACTTTACTTGAGTATTTCTATTTACTGCTTCGTGATACTTTTACTACAGTTTGAAGGCAAACATTGTACTTTTAACTCCACTACATGTATTTGATGGCTTTAGTGACTTTTGTTGCGTAACCAAACTCTGACTGAAGGTGAACACATGGTGAAAAACAGTGAGTGAAAAACTAAGTTTAAAAAAAGCAAACCTAAATGAAACTTTAATAAAAAAATAATGTTGTAATAAGGGAACTCACATTCTGGTCTCTCAGCTAACTTTGGCATGAACTTGTTCAACTTCTAAATGCAAACTTTGGTTAATCTTTCTATGTGCAGCTCCACAGCCAGTTAATGAAGTAATAAAGGCCAACTCGAGGTTTCTGCATGACTGATGCAAACCTCGACAGCAGACAGCACAGCTACTATGTATTCTTACAACAGTGGAGACAGACGGTTGCTTTGCTCCTCACATCAAAAACACAGGGCTCCTGTGGATGTTTCTGAAAGGCTGTGATTTATTTTTCACTTTTTACAAGATATAGCAGTTATAAACAGATGTGAGGTGTGCTTAGCGAGTGGAGCCCTAGATTTCTAGAGATTTTAGAACTTCCTACTGACTTTGGGCACTGCTGATGGAAAGTATTTACAAACCAAATTTCCTCTACAGTCCTGCAGTGATTACTACAATTACAATTCTTTTAATGAGGAATTGTAAAGGTATGAGAATCTCCTGAGCAGTCTCTTCTCATTACAAGCTCCACCTATTTTCCTGGTGCAGTTGGCCCACTCGCTGTGCAGACAATCTGCATGCAGACTTGGCTGGAACAAGATTTTTACGTCACATATACCCTTGGAGATCCTTGTGGGCACATGGACAGCATGAACTGGCCTCAACACTCGGAACCCTAAAACCTATTAGTGGGATTGACGAGTACAATATATTTTTTTTTATAAAAACGTCACAATTACACCATTGATCACAGTAAGAGACTGCAAAAACTGTTTTAGTTTCAACTTTTTAACAGTCTTTCACTGATCATACGGTACTTATAGTTTCGTTGGGTAAAAACAACCAAGTCTAGGCTCAGAAAATATTTATCAACACAACTATCCTATACGTCCTAAATGAAAAAATGTGAAGAACAAATGGTTTGTAATAATCGGACTCTACAAAAAACAAAAAAATCTTTGCTCCACAGTGCAACTGAAAGGACTTTAATGACTCAGCTGCAACCAACAACCACACAATGAAAGTTCAGGGACTGTTCTTCAGGCTGTGTTTGCAAAGAGTACATAGGAGTCAAGTATAAAGACAAACTAAAAACTATGTTGAATTTTCAATTGAAGTTGACTTAACCACAGACATCCAACTTTATCTTGTGTCTCTTTCGAATTCTAACTGTGCCATGCTGTATAAAAGACATTTCTCTCTCCTCCTTGTCGGGGTTGTGCTGTTCCTATAGAGGTACGAGACTTTATATCGCAGTGAGACATGAGCCCACACTGAGTGAAAATGTGACGGGAGCAAAATACCACCCAGAAAAGGTTCTGGAGAGTTAATGGAGCACCAATAAATGAGGTAATAGTGGCCTACTGAGCCTTCTAGAAGGTGGATGAGGTCCCTATTGGCTCACATGAATTGGAATGACAAGCGATTATAACGGCCATTTAATAGGATGATAACATCTCAAACAGGTGATATCTCTGCACTGTGCTTTTTGGCACTTCGAGCACAAGATGTACTTGCACCTCTTGCCATCATCCCAAGGACATTTTTACAATTACTAAGTTCATATAGATGACAGAGGTGACAATGACGATAATGAAGATGGCAGTGATTGCGGCGATAAAATATTTCTAACTCCTGCCGGATCATCAGCACATTCATTTATTCCTCCTCCACTTTGTTCGAGCCAAGCGAAAAAAGAAGAATGCGGTGGGGAAACAGTGGCAGCAGCTGCGGCATTAAGTAAACACCGGCGGATGCACGTCGGGCTTTACGAGCCTTTTCCAAATTAAAACTCCCCACTGCCTCTCTAATCTCTCCTCCTCTCTCCACCGCTAACCACCGTAGCACGAGAAGGGGGGGGAGAGCGTTGTTTCGTAAGAGTTTTGTCTGAGCATCCTCCCTGGTAATGGGCAAATAAAATGTTTGTGCACTTCACACTCCCTGGGACAGTTTGTCTGCTCAGGCCCGCATCCAGCCACCGTCGGGCTGCTCAGGTGACCCAATTATGCGTCTTGTGAATTTACTCCTGCACCGTCTGAGATGAGAGCCGCTTTTATGAGTGAATGTAGAGAGAGAGAGAAAAAAGAAAAGCTTCTATAAGCTTAATTATTTTTCTCTCTCATTTTAACAAGACCTACAGGAAGGAGCTGTAAAGTTTTCATTGCTCTTCATTAGGAGATTTCTTGTCGAGAACCAATGTAGAAGTTTTCCTCAATTAGACTGTCAGAAGCAGTTACTTGACACTTTAGATTAACGCAGCTTCTCATCTCTAAGACTACAAATACCCACCGAGGGAATGCTGTAATTTCCTTCGAAACAGCCTTGTTTGATGGTTGTGCAATAATGAGCTCATCAGATTGGCTTTGAGAAGAATAAAAATCGCAGAATGAGACTAAATTTCTAGTTGCAATAGACATATACGCTCTGGTTGCTGTGTCAGAAAATTACATGCACATGACAATTATTAGAAAAAAAGACATTTATAATCTGTAATGACTCTCTTATGAAAATGTTATTAGTCATGCCTTTGCCCTAGAAAGCACTAAACCCTTTGGGATTTGGCATATTTTGCAAATATTATATAATGTCCTAATAATAATGATGCTAATGCCCTCATTATGTTCTTATCGTTTGCTTATGATGTGTTATAATCCTTTATCACCTCAAGCCAAGTGTTACTGATGTGTTCATTAGTTCACTGCTTAATTCGACCTCGAAGACCAGACAGAATGAGGATCCATGAAGTAAATGACTGTATTAATAACTGATTGATCCACTGCAGTTTTTTTTTTTTCTTTCCACCCCGAACCTCAAGGACAGTAGCAGCCAGACAGCACAGTTCTTTACAACAGCTTTCTTTTCCTTAGTCCCTCTAATGAATTCTCGTGCTCTTTGTCATCCCTGCAGCCTCTGGTGAAAACCTCCCCGCCTCAGCTTCCCCCAGCGGACCAGTAAAGTCAGCTTTGAGGAATGCACACGGCAGCCAGGTTGCTTTCCTTCCTCCCTTGCGCAGTAAAAATTTAATGGAACCAAACACGCCGTCCATCCATTTTAGCAACTGAGGAGCAAGCAAATTGCAATCACCCTCTCCGCGCCCTGCCTCTCTGAAGAGGCTGGAAGCTACAGGAAAAAACACTTTCTTCTCCCGTCATGATGCACAGAACCAGCACACGGGCTTAATAAAGCCTGCGCCCCCCCCACCCCCACCATGCACAGCAGATAACTGTAACCTGATTTAATGTAGCTCGTGGTGCAACCGCCACCTGCCTCCTCTGGATCACTCGGTGTTCGGATTCAAAGGGCAGGAAAGAAGAAGGAAAAAAAAAAACACACACACACAATCACGAGTCTAAATGCTTTTGTTAGCTGCTGCGAGCTGTGGAAAAAAGGAATTCGGTGTTCAGAGCGAAAACAGAAAGGAACATGTATTTTGACAGAAAAGATTGAGGCAATTTCTTGTAACTGGTAGCAGACATAACTCAGGGGTCTGCAGTGAATTGTTAATATCTCAGCTCGCTCTGTTGCCTTTTCCTTTTGCAGCCGAAAGACTCTGATGTTCATTTTGGATCGCAGATTTTCACTGGATCCATTTGGGCTGTAAGTAGGGTGAGCATAACGGGAATCACTCGACGCTGGCTCAGGAAACTTTTATAGCTTGTGGTCGGGCGGATTGATGTGTTTCTTCCGAAGCAACATTACACTCATGGCTCTCCCAAGACTGATGGGAGTTTGCAGTACATATTTCCTTCCGCTAATGTCTCCCTTGACTGACTAAATGTCGCAGGAGGAGAAGAAAGTACGAGACAAGAACTATGCGGAAGCACTTCCACAAATCCCTCGTATTGACAGCGGCACAGTTCAGTAACAGTGATGGGCTAAGTAAGCAGTTCTTAGAGTCGGCTGATTGCTTGTCGATCCATCGCGCTCCACGGGAGGCTGCGTTCTCCCCTGAGAGGGAGATTGTGTTTATGAAAATGTACAGGGAGCCTCTCCTTTGTTAGGATGTGCATTTACTTGTCAGCTGCTAAAACGAGATCTTTCAAACCCCATTAAAATGCAAAATATAGACATACACGGTGCCGAGAGCGGGTCAAGGGGAAAGCATTAGTGGTGAATGTAAAGCTTTTTCTACAGTCCTCATCCATCATGTTCCACAAAGAGGGGATTCTCCTGAACGCATTCACGGCAAAAACTGTCGGGCAGACGGGCGAGCTGCACCCGGCAGGGTTGAACAAAGGCAGAGGGGGTAATACAGAAATAGAAAAATAAAAAAAAAGTAGCGTAATGCACCACCTGAGCATTCCAGCAGCCTGCCTTCTAAGTCACATCATCTCTCTGATGGCTTTTCAATGTCACACTTCATTCTTTTTACTCATTTCCGAGCCTTCTGAAGCTGGCATTGTCTCTCAGACGTGCATGATTCATATACACTTACGTTATATTGTTGGGGATGTATACAATCAAAGAGATCTTCCAAATCACAGCTGACACATTTAGAATTGAGCGTTACTACAAAGGAAGTTACGAAGCAGCTGGAGGAGCGAATCTCCAGTGTGAGGCTGTTAAACATCGAAGCTTTATCATTACAAAGCCTCTGCAGCTTTGTCACTGTAGCTCCTCAAAAACTTGTACAGCGTGTTAGACGGCAATAACATATTTTTTGATGCCAGAGAAGATTGCTGATAGTAAAACAAACACGTCAACTCGAAGAAAGGCTCAGTAATGTTTTCCTGTTTCCTGGAGGTATTGTGCCTGAACACAGTGTCACAGTATTTATAGCTTAGTATTTCCATTTTATGCCACTTTATACTGACACTTCACTACATTTCAGCGGGAATTCAACATTTTACAGTCAAAACATACAATGTGATGAATAGGGTTGTGCCATGTTGTGTCATCAGAGTCATAATCAGAATCACGGTTATTGGCCACGTGTATGTCTGATATCTGGTGTGTCATCCACCATTTACGATAAACAAGGTGCAACCAACATCTTCAGACTACTACAAAAACACCAAACCATACCTGATTTAAATCTGGCTACCATTCCCCTCAACACAGTCGTCTTGTGCAGCGATACACCTCTCCCAGCACTGCTTTCACTGCTCCCTGGAAGTCAAGTTATTTAAATATGTCAAGCACCATCTGCGATCGGTGCTGAATCTCTGAAACTGTGTCAAAAACGACAACTTGAATTTCATTTTGAGGAAGAAAAAGAAGTCACAGGGAGCCAAATCGGACAAGTAGAGTAAATGAGGAGCGACAATTGTGCCATTGTGGCCAAAAAAAAAAACCCCACACTGTATAATCACCACGCTGTGACCGCTGTCATTTGTGCTGAATGTTCTTCCTCAGACACCTCAAGATGTTACAGTACAACTCTGCCTTGACACTTCGACCCCGAGGGAGTTATTTATGGAGCAAAATCACATGATTGTTGAAAGGAACAACCAGCATGCTCCTGACCTGAAGCACCTTGTCCAGTTTTGGAAGCTGCAGCTATTTCCTTGTGGAAATTGTTGCTTCTTCTCTTAATGCTAGCTGCAGACTCACCTCTTGTCACCAGTGATGGTTTGGGACATGAAAGCTTCGTGGAGAAATCACAAATGTGCACCCAACAGTGGCCAACACAGATGTTGATTGTGTGGCCTTCCGACCACCATAAAACATCTTAGAACTTTTCAATCGTGCCACATACTTCCTCCTAGTGATAAGAACGTGTCATCTGCTGGTACTGACAACACACAGCAAACAATCACAACGTTAAAGTCGTTGACGGATAAAATGAATAACATTAATCATCTCATCACAATGCAACGTTCTGCTGGGAAACCTTGACTCCTTGCAATCATGTGGATGCTACTTTGACACATACCACCCACATAAACATTGTTCCAGACCGAGCACAACCCTCCATGGCAACGGCGCTCTTTGACAGCAGCAGCTTCCTCCAGCAGGACAATGCGCCCCATCACACTTCACAAACTACTCAAGGTGAACAGTCCAAGGTGTTTTAACCAAGCCCCTAAACTCCCAGATCCTGATTCAATTGAGCATCAGTGAACATATCTGATCCATGGAGGCCCCACATGGGTCATAACTGTTTGGGCTGCACGAGAAGGACCTACACAATACTTGGTAGGAGGGTTTGTGGTTGTTTGGTGAAGTTGGATTATAATGTGTTTGCATGCACAATCTACACAATCGAGGTTCTCCTGCGCCTGCTCTCTCTGTGGATGTCTCTGGATCTGGAGCTCCTGAATTACAGCCGCTGGCCTCACCTTCTGCATCCTGCTGCCCCACCATGATGCCTCTTGTTACAAAAGGACAATACATTCTAATAATTTGTTTAACTGTAAACTAAATTGTATAATTCATCCCACTCTCACCCAACCGGTCAAGGCAGATGGCTGTCCCTCCCTTAGCCTGGTTCTGTCAGAGGTTTTTTTTCCCCTGTAGGGGTTTTCGGTTCCTTCCCACTGTTGCGGACTGCTTGCGGACTGCTGACGCTTATAGGGAATCCAGATGTTTTGGATTGTTGGGTGTTTCTGTCTCTGCCTTTGTGAAGCGCTATGAGATGACTTGTTGTTGTAAATATGCGCTATACAAATAAAATTGAATTGAATTGAATTGAATTGAATTGAAAATGAAGAAGCATGGCGGAAAGTGTTAAAAAAGTTAATTCTGAAGAACATCACTTCTTCTGTCTTTTGGAACTGTTTTGGCCACAAGTAATGAGTCCTGAGTCAAAGATACGTTTCTTCAAGCATGGCATCGAGACACGTGTTCACGACGATGGAAGCTAAGCAATCATCCCGAACAAGTGGACGAGATTGCCTGTTGGTAAAACCGCTGTGTCCATCTGGTTCTCTGTCTGTGTGGTTTTATCAGTCGTCCGTGATTGTAGAAGCACTCAAAACTTTCAATAATATTTCTGTAATGGATATACGCTCTATAGGATACAAAAACTTTCCCGCAGAACGCCACTCAGCCGTTCCAACGAGCAGTAATTTGTTCTGTAATCCATCCGGGGGCTTGATAAACTCTCAAAGAACCACTGTGTTACTTTTGAACACTTGGAAAAGTTATTGGAGAATGAAATGGAAGAAAGCTATGTTTTTTGGCCAGTCAAAAGTCGTGTTACAGCGCGCTAAGAACAGATCGAAATGATCGACGCTGCGACCTGAGCTCACCTGACGCCTTTAGCTACGAATGTGATGACAGCAAACATTTCCAAATAGTTGTTAGTTGTGGAAAAGGGATAAAATGTTAAAAAAGTTTCAGGAATTTATGACGTCTTTGTCTTACAACTTTATAAAATGCCACAAAATTGTTTTCCTGAACGACGCAGCGTTGTTCATTTGATGATCATCAACGCTCATATGACTCACTGTCTGCAGAGCCCCTGCTGCTGCGATGGACTCCAGTTTTAAAGAACTCCAAACTGTCAGATTATTTATTATTTATAAGAGGATTCAGACTTGTCAGTTTACTGAAAATTAAAATAGCCTGTATTGCAGTGAAGCATGTGACACTGTCTGTTATAAATGTATGATACTGACTGTTTCATCCAAGTAAACACCGCAATGTCTGATTATGTTGTGTTTAATGAAGCAAAATTGAATGTAATTTTGCTGTTGATTTGAAGGGAGAAGCTCATCTCTGTGTTTGTCCTCACATTTCTGCAGTCACATCTCCTGCACACTCCTGAGACTCTGCTCATTCTGTTTCCCCCCTCTCAGTATTTCTCCATCTCTCTCCAAAACCTCGGAGGGTTTGGTTGTTCCAGCGAGAAAACGAAGGAGTGCCGGACCTTAAAGCTCCAAACCAAAAGCTCACACTGCACAGAACTGCTGCACTAATATCTCCTCTCTTTTTTGTGTGTGTATTTGTTCATTCCTGCTGTCACTGTCTCTCTGTAGCAGCAGCTAATTCCAAAACCTGTTCACTCATGGATGAAGTATATTTTTTTGAGAACAACAAGAATACCCCTGTAGGTATCGAGTTTAAAAATGGCATCAAATGCATGAGTAGTCAGGCGAGCACAGCTGATTCCAGAGACTCACACTCAACACACACACACACTGCAGATCACACACAGACACACTCTTTCCAATCCTCATCAGCCATACAGCTGTGTGATTTGATAAAATACTTGGCAGGACCTGCGGTTGACCTTTCTATCCGTGCTTAACGGCTGCTCTATGAGCAACCTACTGCACGTAACCAGGCAACGCTGCCTCTGATGAGACCCGAGGTCTGTCCTTTGAGTTTCTCTCAAGCTTAGAGGTGTGGAGGATGCCACTGATGTTTCTGTTTTGGCAGTTGTGCAGCGTGCCTGCTGGGGATTGAGGCCCTCTGGGGCTTTTGGAAATGGCCTGCGTATACCAAAACGATTTTATCTCCTGTCCTTTATTAGCACTGAGGCAACCGAGACTTTCTGCACAATTTGTTCGAGCTTTGTGGATGTAAAATGATGATGTTGTTGCAGCTTTAAATTAATCCATGTGTATGATTTTATCCTTTTGATTTTCTTATCTTTGATGTTGTAAAAACCAGCTGATTGGCAAAATAAATCCAGCTCCTTGTGCTTCTAAAACTGAAGTTTCCTCTTCTCTGATAGTCTTGCCAAGTTTCTCTTTTACACAAAGAGTTGTCATCGTTATATTTTAAGAGCTTTACAGTTTTCTCAACTTGGTAGAGAAGTGAAGGATTAGAAAAAGATGGCAAGAGGGAAAATCCATCAGAGGAAGACGAAGACTCAGACAGTTAGACAGAGGCGGATCACACCGGTCTCCCCTTAAAATTTAATACATTTAAGCAAAAACATACACAGCGAGTGATGCAGGCAGTGTTCTTCAGTTTTAAAACTCTTAAAATGAATTCAGCTAGATGGCATTGCAGTGCCAGCTGGAGGCATTAATCTTCTTTTGCAGAATATTACTCCCATATTAAAACATGAGGACATCTGAAACAGTGGCCTGTGGGGATCTGTTATATTTTTAACTTCTTGCTTTTAAAAGTTCTTTTAGCTCTTTCATGCAAACAGTCCAGAGTCATAACCGACTGTGCCAAGGGAGATGTTTTACAATGATACGACAAATCAGCACAGTCATCTGCAGTGGTGCTTCGCCCCAGACAATTACAGTGCGTGACAGCGTGTGGGTGGACGATCGGGTCGTGATATGCTGTCTGCAGTGTGGGATGAGCTGTTGTGACACTGAGGCACTGAGGGGAGACACAAAGTGTGAGTGACAAAATCTGCTCTCAACCTGATGATGACTTCCAAAGCGATGTCTCATGCAGAGGTATGATTGGTTCTGCAACGTATGTGCAAGTTAGTGTGCACACATGTACACAATCCACTTATTTAAAAGAAAAAAAAAGTCTCCAAACTCAAGAAATGTGAAGCACGTTTTGTGTCTTTTCCACAGCTCGCGACGACATCACCCAGGAGGTTTATTCATGTGCCGAGGAGAGGAAATTGCAATCAAGCTACTCACAGTGAAAACATCTAAACCTCTAATTTTTGAAATTACCTTGATTGCAAACTGACACGAGAAGCACAGTCGCTCAGACATGAAAGTGGTCAAAGAAAAGAAAAAGCACAATCAGCTCCGTGCTGTAATGGTGGACCGCGGTGGCATCAAACAACTATCGCAACGTTTTGCACAACTAGCTGTTTGTAATTTTAATAGCTTATAATGTCAGCGTCGCTTAACATGCTGCTATATTTACTGCTCACACACACACACACACACACACACACACACACACACCCACTGGCTGTTGGCTGTGAAGTTATCAGAGCCAGAAAAAAATCTCACAGGTTGTATTTGTGTTTAACACTTACAGGATAATTCGGGTTATTTTCCACCTAACTTTGTACTCTCCATGAGATTGTGTTGTAGAAATTAGAGAGGACTAGTCTTTGCAAAAAGCTCAACGCTTGCAAAAATTGTGATTTTAAAAACACAGCAGCTCCCTGCCTGGAACGGCCATTTTACTAACTGCATTGAGATCAACTTTCTGGCCGACCTAATCACTGTGCGTTAGGTCGGCCAACATGTTCGTCCACCCAACTCCGTTTCCAGTTTCTATACTTACTACAACATAACTAATATTTAAAACGATTAATGTAAAAGTCTTATAGTTCTTGCCTTGATTAATGTCGTTTTGGTGCGACTCCATGTTTCTCCAAAAACCCTACAATGGACATGAAGACCACAGAATTGCAAATATCACATTAATGAAACAAAAGCCAAGTTGAAATATCCTAGAATTACAATTTAATCGCACAGCATGTTTACAATAATGCACATAACCAACCTAAGGAACCAATCATGATGTTACATTCTCATGGTCTTGTCTATATTTTACTGCTTACACATGGTATGTTATTCTTTTGCATTTGAAGGCAGACGGATGTTGTTTTCATGGAAAACAAAAGAAACTTGGAAAGAAGCAACTTTGATGCACACAGACAAAGGCTCTTTCATTTGCACATGTTGCAGGTTGTTGTGTTTCATAAGCACAACAACCTGCAAACGCAATTTTAGCATATCGTCACTTTTTATTGCATTCAAAACCAACACACATTCAGAAGAAAAGCCACAAAATTAGGAAGTATTTAGAATCACATTTGCAGCCACTAGATGAATATAAGTGCAACAGTCACTCTATTTTTAGCTCTGTTTTTGGTCTCCACCAGCCTTAAGGGAATATTATCAGCTCTTTCGTTGCTTAATGCTCAACTATGTTCACCAACTAGTTGCTTACATTTAGTGTCTGTTATTTGATGCTGGTCAGGTAGCATACAGTGGCATTATCAGTGTCTATTTGGCTTGAAGCAGCTGCCTTCTCTGGCTTCAAGCGGCGAATCAAAACAGTAAAGTTGCAAAAACCAAAACGATTAACGAAAAGAGGCTGAAAAGTTAGAAAGACCCATCACATTTCTCTGTGAGTCTCTTTTTTCCACCACATATTTATTTTCTACTTTGCTAATACAAAAGTGTGGATTATGCAGCTTTGACGTTAATTTAAAAGATTCACGGTGTGCATTGTAATACCTGAGGCTTGAACCTTGTGTTGTTCTGGCTCTGTCTGGCCTTCACCTTGAATAACAAGGCTGTGCACAGAGAGTTCACTCATTAGCGTCTTTCCTGACTCACACTATGTTTTAGAGACAAATCCTCAACTTATTGCTTTTTCAGCCGCTCCAACATGGAGAGCGGCGCTCGGAGAAAGTGGCCCTAATTAATACTCATTTACATAATGCCAGCTATATCCGTGGCCTGCAAAGTGAAATAATAATATGATAATATGTACTTTCAGAAGCCAAAAAGAATAACAAAACTGATGTTCATTATGCATTCCTATTTAGGTTTGCCCCACAAATTGACTCTGAATGCAAATGGCCTCGTCCAGTCTGGTTTTCAAATGTCAACCGAGAATAGATGTTCATCACACTGTGATGCAGCAGCAACTGTTGCAGGGGAGAGGCCAGGCTTTTCAGACCGGTTTCCATGGCAAGTATCTCCACGATATTGTCATAGTTGTATATTACTTTGCAAATTCTTCGTATAGTAGCAGTAGCCAGAGTTAGAAAAGGTTTACTTTTCCTTCTTATATATCTCAGCAGTTGGTGCCATTGATTTTTTTTTTTTTGTCATTTTAATCCTTTAAAAGTTCCTATTAAGTTATCTGCCTTTCATGATACCGTATCGGAAACTTCTGTAAAAGTGTAATTTCATTCCGTGTCACACTTCTATTAGGTATAATAGATGTAGATATTTTATATGAAAGGACAGGATGGAGAAAGAACTTCACACGTTTAATGGATAACAGTGGTAATATTCTGAGTTACAATGATTTCTTACACCAATTTTCTTACAGAAATATTCTTCGGTGCTGAAGGCTCTTGAACTGATCAGTTTAATAAAAAGGGGAATTACAATATCCATCCAGTGGATCTGGTGAGCTGGTATTCTAGTCATTTTCTAGACATCAAATATAACAGCAAAGTGTTAAGATCAGCTATCACACATGAAGGGTTTCCTCTTTCAGTTGAAAGAAAAGCAATGTGATAAAAGAAGTTCATTTCAAAACCTTTGTGATAACAGCTACGTAAATAAAATCTATACATAAATTGAACTATCTGAAGCAGCGATGTTATATGGAACAAACTTACTTTAAGGATCCTGAATAGAAACGCACAGGAGAATTGCATATAGCCAAAGACAACATCCAGTCGAAGTCACCAAGCTGTTTTTATCAGATTTAACTGGTGATTCTATACATTCAGCTTTTATGCACAGTGAAATTACAGTTATCGCTTTTTCTCCAAGATGGCTGCCGAGTGGTGAATGTTGCCTGAAGGAACTTTGTTTGAAGGTTACCCCAATATTTTTACATTTTTGCTAAGGATGTAAGACTTATTTTAAATACCCTAGAAGATGCTTTAAGAAGGCAGTTTATATTATGTAAATGCTAGACACAGCTTGTCGCTACCCTAACGGCTAGCTGTGTCTCAAAACCTAGAAACCTAGAAATGCTACCTGCAAGCAAAAGGATGCTAGTAGCTGTGATTGTAAAGAAAATGTGAAATAAACCATTTAAATTTCACAAAAAAACATAAAATAAATAAACAAATACAAAATGCAAAATAGGCTTGTTTCATTACCTGCTTTGGAAAATTAAACAGAGTAGAAAAAGCCATAAACAACCACTTTGCTAACCACTAAGAGACTTGGAAGAAGAAGAAGAAGAAGAAACAAATAAAACTTTAAAAAAGGAGAGAAGTCCTTAGAAATTGTTATTAATGGGAAAATATCTTCTTTAATGTCAGCTGGTATTAGTCATGTTTCCTTCTGTCTGGAAACAAAGACAATGAACGGAGCAGAAACAGCTGATGTAAGTTAAACGTTTGTGACAGAAAACAGCAATTACTGGTAGTAGAAGAAATGGGAAGATAAAGATGGCGCTGGATTGGGCATACTTTCTGAAAAACCCACTGATGCAGAACTCTTCAGGAAAGAACACTTGATGAAGGATTTACCAACCAACATCAAGAAACTCGGCTACACCTGGACCCAACTGGAGGGAAAAGCCCGAGATCATGTTCTCTGGAGTTCCTTTGTCAACACTGTTTCCCAGAGAGAGGTGTCAGGGCATGAAGCCCCCTTAGGGTGCATTAACTCTTTAGAAAAAGACAAAAACCACCTCACAAGCATAAAAAACGTATTCTTTTTCGAAATTCTGGACATTTTTTTCAGATTCTGCCATTTCCATGAACTCTTTCTCATGCAATACCTCCAAATACACGTGAAATTTTGAGTTACAATGGCAGGTGAATTACTTACTAAGCCGTGAAACACCACCTGTTCTGTTGAACCTCTGTTTCCCCTTCAGGTCAGCGTTATGACGCCTTAAAACTGGTCCCCAGCTTATAAATTTGTGACTTAAAGTAGCAAAACCGAGCTGCACCACATGACAACACTCAGTGAAATGACTCCGACTGTGTGAGCGAACCTGACGTCGACTGTGATTTCAGGTTTAGAGCAGCTGCATCGATTAAGATCACAATTTCCTTCAAGGCAAAAATACAATTAACTTTCCACACGACTTGTCCCAAAACGAGGCAATTTCAAAGATTGTCAGGATGCTGAAAACGCTGGTTTTTTTTCACCGTATGTTTCTTTAATAATAATCAATAAATATGTAGAGAGAGAGAGAAAGACAACACGGTTAGAAATGTAATCTGCAAACCTCTCGTTATTTAACTCTGTGATCTGCAATAGTTCTCTGCTTCAACCTGCACTTGTGTTTTTAACACTGTGCACCTTTTTTTTTCCCGGTTACAGACGTCCTTTGGGCGAATTATAAAACCAAATGAGGGCCAGAGGAGCACTCATCTAAATTCTCTCCACTTAATTGCAGTCGGCTGATGCACAAGCAGAGTGTCTTACAAATGAGTGAAAGTGAATCGTGTGTTTGGCTACAGAACTACCTCTTCCTTTGAAGCCACAACCGGCGCTTCGGCGTGTTCAAGGATTCGCTGACCTACATCCTCAAAGACAACATTTTTACACTCAGAAGCAGCAGCAGGGTATTTGACACTTTTTAAAAAATGTACAAGTTTTGCAGAAAACCTTTCACCTTACCTTTCTCTCTTTAAAATGGTCTTGCTTCCATATTTTTTATTTTTTTTCTTTGCAGAGGGCCTCTGCAGGGCACTGGTTTACAGGAAGGAGAGACACAATCAATTTGCAGAGCAAGTGACACAATCAGCGCCTACATAAATCATATCAGCACAGCCAGGCCCCCGGGCGCCTGCTGAGGTGACAGTTTCATGGCTCACCTCCAGAATACAAGCTGCCAATCAGCGCAGAGTGACAGATAGCGGAGCGCAGGTACTCAGCACTGTCACACTGATAGCTCAGGTTGCGGGGGATTATTTTCCAAATGAAAACTGTAATGATTTCTAGATTACCTGCTTAAACCTGTAATCAGACCACCGGATTACTACTGTACAAGATCGGAATGATAACCTGGAGTCTTTCACAAGGAGGAGCATCTTTCACAACATTTTCATGACTTTTTTTTTTTCTAGCACTGTGAGGTTTAATATAAACACAAGCTGTAAATACATCTTTGTACGTCTGTTTTTGTTGTTTGTGGATAATTCAGAGTTATGCACAGGTAATCATAGGAAATGATGCATGAAGGCAATCCAGTGTATCTGATTGGGATTTTATTACAGTGATATCGGCACCGCCAGAAGAGCTGGTTTAAAGCATCAGAAGTTTGGTTTTAGAGCATAAAGTCCCTCTTCAGTTATTGATTAAACCCCTATAAACTCATCTATGACGACCAAAGCTACACAATTTTAAATTTTTCCAATAAAATAATTCCTTTCTGCCTTGAATAGATGTAATTTTATACTGCACAGTGTGTAAATCTGCACAGTCACTGCCTCTCTCTCCACCCACTTCGCCATCATTCGCTGCAGCTCGGCACACCAGCTCACTTCAACACCGTAAAACTGCTCAATGCTACACAACAGCAAGATATAATACTGGGGTAGCTTGGTCAGTTCCAACTGAAAACGATTCACAGTCTGAAGCTGCTGAGGAACTTATGATCATCTTCATTTTCAATTACTCTGTCAGTGTTTTTTTTTTGATTAATTGATTCGTTGTTTGGTCTCTGAAGCGTCAGGAAATGCTGTAAAATGTCAGTCAGTGCTTCGAAAAGCACAAGATGATGTCCTTAAAAATGTTGTTTCATCCACAACCCAAAGATATGCAGTTTGCTTTCATAGAGAAGCGAGTAAACCAGAAAATATTCAAATTTAAGAAGCTGCATTGAGATAGATTTGACAGTTTTTCTTAAAAACGTACTCTGTCAAAATCGTTGGCAGTCAATTTAGAAGTTGACACCAGTTGAATAATCCACTATTTGTTGCAGCTCTACTACCTGAAAGCATATAAAGTAGTTGAAATTGGTTCAAGTTTTAATATCTACAGCAGTAAACTGCGGCATACACATGAATGCAGCAGTGATGACAGGACTGGTTTATTGGGTTTGTTAATGCAAAACTCCTGAAGTCTGAATAAATGTTGTCATCAGCGAACTGCTTTGTGTGCATGGTGTGTCCACTAGCATGTAGAAAACACAACATATGGACATGTTAACACGGCAGAAAACGCACTGGAAGCAGTCAAAACAGTTACACAACAGACTGAAAGTGAAAGTCCTCAAATAAACTTAGTTTAACAGTAGAAAAGTAGCTTCGGTGCTCAGAGCCCTGCTCATGTCAAAACAGTGCGAGGAGCTCCAGGAAAGCTAAAATATTGATTATCTCTTGTATAACATAATCAATTTTTTTTGTAACTTTAACAGAAAATATCATGTCAAGTCCTGAGACAAATCGCAAAAAAGCTTTCTTTGGAGTTCCTGCCAAAGCAAGCTGACCATCTCTAACGGCAGAATGCTACAAAAGACTTAATCAATGGTGCCCATAAAATCAGTTGTACAGCATGTGTTCTTTTATATATTCAGACTGCGGTGGGCATAATGTGCCTTAACTCACTGCGTCTCTTTGACTCTAATCATTTGCAGGCGAGTTCAGTCATTTGAATGGGTTGAGGAGGATAGTGGAGGCGGACTTTAAAACACTTAGCCTGTGCATATCTACCGCCATGAAGGATCTGCCTGCTGTTCTGAGTGACTAACTGACACAAGCCTCAGCACCCACTGAACAGTTTTATGGCTCACTTTCAGGCTAACAGCCTACACTCAGCGCCTTCAGTTCAGACGACCAACTCGGAGGGAAAAAAAAAAAAAAAGGATCTCATTTGAAGCAAAAGCCCTGATATAATAATTATGTTTTAGCCTGAGCAGCAAATTCAAGAACATGTTTTATTGCAGGTTACATTTTTGCTCTTATTCCCTTTACAATAAGCAGTTCGAACCCATTTCATGCTGCCATTTGGATTGCTATTTATAAACCAAAGCAGATATTTAAAGTATGCCTACCAACATTTACAGGTAACCTTTTACAATAAAGGATGTCATATGAATCAAAAAATGAAAATGAAGGTTTTTACCATGTTAACATGTCAATATGGTGTTTTTAAAAAAAAATATGCTCAAGGGCGCATTATGAGTGAAATAAGCAGCCAACACCATGGCTGAGTATTTCCACCATGAAACTGCAGTGTACCGACGACAGTTTCAGACTTTCAAGGCTTTATACAGAAAGCAATCCCCTCAACTTACAGGTTGAGGCTTTCTGTGCTACGATTCTCCTTGTATGGCTTCTGCTTCTAACATGTATGACTGAATTACTCCAATATTTCGATACCACTGAGCAGCGTCGAGTAGTTTTACAGTGTTCAAGAGGAGTTGTGGGTCAGCTGGTGTCTAGAGACTGGTGAGGACTTCATAGATCCTCACATTCTAGACGAAGCAGCAGTTTAGGGTTGCTTCTACACAACTTTAAGACATTTCATACAACAAAAAAACTTCTCAATGTGCAACTTTGATACACAGAGTTGAGTTTTCAGGAGTTAAATCAACTCCTAAAAGTTGATTCATTTACTTACCATGGTGCAAAAATACAAACAAAAATACCCAAGAGAGCCTGATGAGATCGATTTCGGTTGCCTTATAGCACAGCAGGGATCCAACCTAATGCACCCTACGGCGTGTTCTTCTAGTTCTAGTTCTTCTGCAAGCCCTTTAAAGATTCACAAATTTAGCCGATGAAGCATTCACAACAGCACAGTTTTTGTGAATTCTGGTTTAAAAAACTGAAGCAGGGTCAAAGAATCATGTTGCTCGAAGCAATAGAGGTTTCATTAGGACGTCAGAGTTGAACATCGAGGATAATAGATAGAGCCTCAGATCTAGATGTCTTATTTTGTCCTAATTTTGGACACTAGAATTTTCCGAATTAGTTTTATGTACACTGTTTAATATGTGTGTGTGTGGCCTTTATGCCTGTGCTGGTTTATGATGATCACACACACACATCCCGCTGCTTAAATATGTTGGACACAGTCTATCACGGAGGTTTATTAAACATCTTAAATCTCTTACTCACCACTGCAAACTTGAGTCAGACGGTCTGCCTTGTCCACCAGAGACTCAATCACTGGCATGTTCTTATTTACAAATCCGTTTCATATCTTTGAATCTATAGCGAGCAAGAAACTATGGAGAACTATTGTGTTTGCTCTCAGAACTCACTCCAGCCTTCAGTTCCCAGAGCTTGTTCTGAATTAGAGAAAAATGTCTTTTAAGTACGTTGCCCCGTTTTATTGGAATCAGTTGCAAAAGAAGCCGAACTCACTAAACGAATTAAAAGCGACTTTGAGGCAGAAACAATCAGGTATACACATTATGATGTTGTCTTTGTATGAGCACTGATGACCTGTGACACATGCTTTTGGGATTCTATGATGCTGTAATGCACTCTTTTCTTGACCGGGATGAAAAGAAAGTTTCATCTGAATGATCCTTTTCCTGGTTAAATCAGATTCAGAAGCAACTTTATCGGCTAAGTTTGTACACACAAACTAGGAATTTGACTCTGGTGAATCTTATCTCTGTGTGTAAGAAAGAAAAGAAGTAAACTAGAACAATAAGAATAAGAGTAAGCAATAAACAGCAGTATTTACAATATGTGTGCAAAGAGTTACTGAGGTAGGTGTGGTAACAAATAAATAAAATATATCAACTAATTAAGATCTAAAAAATCGTTGCCATTCTTTTGGCTTTATTATATTATTGGCTTTTTTTGCATTCACGATTAAAATGTATTTGCATAATTACCCTTGTCAGTGTTAAAATGTATTACCGTCGCATATTAACGGTATGGTATCTTTAAATATATTGTATTATGGTGTTATTGTTACTATGCATGACATGTAAGAAGCACTTTAATGTTGTAATTGGTCAAGGTGGAAGGATTTAACTACTTTACGAACTGATTAAAATGTATGTGTGGAAAATCTTAATCTGAATAGTAACTAGCAACCATAGGTGTAATATAAATATAATGGAATATAATAAATAGGTTCCCCACCGAAATGTGGTGAACTATAAGGCAGCAGAAAATGTAAATATTCAATATGTCAAACCTGCAAATGAGGAAACGTATTTAGGACTGATTGGATTCGCCTCCTGGTGATTCCACACGTGCATGTGTTCCTTTTTCTTTGCACAAACACGTTTACTCAGCGGCGATATAGAACTGTTACACTCTCGAGCAGCGTGATTTCAAATAATGAGGAGTGAGTTCACATCCAAAACAACGCCGCAGCATCCAACACGAGCCGGCGCATCAACTGGAGTGACAATCCTGTGGCACTCCTTCGAGACACTCACCTGCCAATCAACTGGCTCGCACAGGTAATGCATCACACACACACACACACACACACACACTCAGACACCTTCCCGCCTGCCAATCCGTGCTGACAGGCAGGTCTGCAGCTCAGTTCCTGTCAGAGCAGAGGCAGCAGCAGGGGTAGGAAGCAGCGGGGAAGCGAGAATGTGCTGCAACAATTGGGACGATTTATTTGTCCTCAGCAGCTTCCTGTGATGATTACAATGTTTTACAAAATGGCTGCAGACCCGGGAGAAAGCAGCGTGGTCCGTCACATCTGTTTCGTGCCGCTGCAGCTCTGCCTCGCCTACCTGAGCGTTTGTCGCTGCAGGACCCCCGCTCATGCGTACCCTATGGAGAGCCTTGTCAGCGTAAACACGATGCATTATTTATGCACGAGCCCCCTCAGAGGCATGTTCTCATTGCTATAGACAATAGCTGCTTCTCCATCCAAGTAGTTTATGCAAATTGTGATGTAACAAATTAAAGAGGTAGAATGGGAATGAAGTGTTTGAATATTAATGGTGTTGTTTTTAGGTTTGTTTGAGTTGGCACATTTTTTTGGGGAAAAAAAACACTTTTCTTTACACGTAGATATTCAACATTTAATTTTTGTAGTTGTGTATGATTATGCTCTGGTTTTATCTGTAGAACAGCGACCCTCTGAGCCCCGTAATCTGTCAGCAGGTTTGAAAAGCACAGTATCTTTGAAAAATTGCCCAAATTAAACCATTTGGCACAGCCAGAAACTTTGCAAAAACTAACAGTTGTTGGGTTTTCAAACTTTGCTTGAACTAATTATGTGCGACATGCTGTTCTGTTGGGAACTTTAACCAAACCTAAGCTCAAAATCACTTTTTTTGACATGCCTCATCTAAAAATTCACCACAAACAAGCCTGTTAAAACTAAATATTCTGTTCACTTCAGCAAAACCGAGAAGACATGACCGCAGCAAACTAACTTAGAGACTTTTAGGCTGAACTGCAGGCTGTGTTTCCACAAGAGGGGGCAAGTATGGAAACAAACTGTAAATGTAAGTGGTATTTTTTCGGCATTGGTAAGTTCTCTTTGCTTCTAGATAATGCTATGCTAATTCCATAGAGGTGCAGGACTTAATATTACAGTGAAAATGAGATTAACTTCATGCATAATAAAGCATGAAGTTAAAAAAATAAATTAATTAGTGCTGAACAACTAACTGCTGCAAGGTGGCTCGGTGGTTCACGTCCCGGTGAGAACACCCGGGATCTTTCTGTATGGAGTTTACATGTTCTCCCCGTGCAGCGTGAGTTCTCTCCAGGTTCTCCGGTTTCCTCCTACAAGGTCCAAAAACATCCATCCATCCATCCATTTTCTATACACCGCTTAATCCTCATTAGGGTCGCGGGGGGGCTGGAGCCTATCCCAGCCGACTTAGGGCGAAGGCAGGGGACACCCTGGACAGGTCGCCAGCCCATCACAGGGCCACACCTAGACACAGACAAGGTCCAAAAACATGTTGAGGTTAATTGGTGATTCTAAAATTGTCCATAGATGTGAATGTGAGTGTGCTTGGTTGTCTGTCTCTAAGTGTAAAATATCAATTTAGATCACAAATCAATTGAAAATAACTTAAAAATGTGTATATTCTGTGAGCTGTCATTCAGTAAACGACCTGCCACAGTCACATCAACCTACTGGAGGATCTAGTGTTATCCACTAACCAACATTAGAGGTTAAATTTAGTCTCGCTAATTAATTCGCAGCCTCTGAAGCTACAGCTATATAGCGCAGCAGAAATCCCAGTTTACATCCCGAGCAGACGTATCAATTAAGGCCATTGTATGTCTGTAGGGTGCATCTGGGCCGACTTAACCGCTTTTAATTAAACACAGGAAATGTAGACTGTGTAAGTTTACAGGTGTAAAAAAAGAAGAGCGCTATAAATGACATACTGAACGGATTAGTTGTGTAGAAAAGTAATAAATTAGTGTTTAATAATGCAGAGAAAATTCAATTTAATTGCACAAATAGCAATATCAGGTGCAGTGCGTGGTGAGGGAATATCTACACTACTGTTTAATTTTTAAAAAAGGCAATTCTGGCCTCAGACTTTATCTTTAAAGCCAATCCTCATCAGATAAACACCTTTAAACACTTACAATGACCAGAGATGAAAGAAACAAAGGTAGTTTTTTAGAAAATCGACAAAGGAAAATGCAAATGTAACAGCTGGTGGTCCTAATTGTCTCATGAATATCACACCCAATGATGTGTTCAGGGGCAAATTGTAAAGCTAACATATTTATTTATGGTACATGCAACAGATCTGGTGTGATTAGGACATGATAATATGAAACATATGCAGGGAACACATGTACAGTGTGTCCGCGATGACTTACAATGCGTGCCCACTTCAAAGTGCAACAGAAAAGTCAAAGCACACATTAATGCGTCGCTCTCCCTTTCTTCGAAAAACCTCCCGAGAGAATAAACAGGATTAGCATAATAAACATGCTAATGACAAAAGCTGCGTGGCCATTCTGGAGGGATATCTGTCTCTGACCTTGCGATTGGACGGCAGGCTCATCATCAGCGTACCTCCTCTCATCTCTCCGTCCGTATCATCACCTCATCTTCCACTCGGAGGCTTTGGCCTGAGAGTCAGCGTGGCGGTTGCTTAATACCTTTTCAGTGTTTCGTAGATACACTCTGGGGCCACATGACTCTGTAATTAAAGATTTCCCTGCATTAGGTGAAGATATGAAAATATCATTATTACTTCTCAGATAAAGGGATATTTAAACAGCTTCCTGTTTTTTTCTTGGACTGGAGCTCATTTGTAAGCAAGGGGAGGAATTAAGCAGACGTGTGTCTAAAGGCTTCATATATTTGGATGACTTGAGTTGTGCTTTATTAATGTGGCAGGCTAGATTTTATAAATAAATTGCATTAAGTTTCTGATTTAAAAAAAAAAGTACTGTTAAATGATCATTTCACAGGTTATAAGAAACAATTACAACTGTTGTTTGTTTTGGGGAATTTGACTAATGCTATGCTAACATTAGCATCTGCTAGCAGGGCATGTTAGCAGAGTGGAACGATGGAAATTTTTGCCCCACATCACACAAATCGCTACCTGCTCACTTTAATAAAAGAAAGAAGTTGCACTGTATTTTGATTTTTGCTTGAAATTTAACAAATGAAACCGGAGCTTGACAGATTAGCTTCAGAAGCTAATACCAGGGGCTATCTAAAAGTCCTGAGATAGTTAATGGTGTGCATGCATGGATTGCTTCACGGTCATGTGCATACAAATTGTCAGGAAGCCATGCAACACTGCACTGTCAGCATCATCTACCGGATCGACCGTAATTTCCAGACTATTGAGGCACCTGAATATAAGCCGCACCCACTAACTTTAAAAAGAAAACAAATTTTGTACATATAGGCCGCACTTGTCTATAAGTCGCAGGTGTCCACGTTGTAACATGAGATATTTAGAAAGAAGCATGTTACACAAAGATTTTTTTTAACGTTTAATTAAATACGTACTGGTAACATACACAAATACAGACCATAAATGCTTTTTTCCGAACAGCGCCTGTAACACGGCTGTTTAAATAAATAAAAAATACAGCAGCCGACCAAGAAAAGTCATTGATCGCTATCTTTATCATCCTCCTGCGCACTAAAACAACTAAGGTCGTCTTCTTCAGTGTCGGGATTGAACAGCCTCAGAATGACTTCATCACACACTTCCTCAGTCTCTCTTTCATTGTCGCTCTCAATGTCACTTTCGTCTCGAGGCAAATTCGTAAAACTCATAAAAATTCATAAATTAGCCGCATCATTGTTTAAGCCGCAGCGTTCAAAGCGTATGAAAAAAGTAGCGGCTTACAGTCTGGAATTTACGGTAGCCTATGTTTCAACCACTAGTAGGTGAGCATTTGCAATAATGGAGCTCTAACTGGAGCAGAGAGAAAACGAGAAAAGAGAGAAAAGGTGGATGATCCAAACGTCATGTCAAAGATCATCGCTGGTGTCGGGAGGAAGGTCTGCGACTACCATCAAGAGAAGAAACACAATGGAAGAGCTGCAGTTTCCAAGACCAGACACGGTGCATCAGGTCAGGAGCACGCTTGTTGTTTTCTTTAACATTAACGTCGGACTGTCGAGGCAAGGCTCTACTGTAAAGCACTGAGGTGTCTGGGTAACAGCATCCGGTGCAAACGACCTGAACTGTTGTGACAGGGAACGTGGATGCTCTAATGCGCTGTACTCTGAAAACACACCGGTTTTACAGCAGCAACAACACCACCATCGCTCCCCAACTCCCTGTGACTTCTTCCTCTTCCCCCAAAATTAAACTCCAGTTGAAGACTCGCCGTTTTGACACAGTTTAGGAGATTCGGCGCTCATTGCAGATGCCGCTTGACATGTTTACATAACAGGACTTCCAGGGAGCGTTACGAGCGTTGCACGAGTGCTGCGAGCGCTGTCGCATCGCTGGAGGAGGCTCCTTTGATGGGGGTGGCGGCTAAATTTAAATCAGGTGTGGTTTTTTGATTTTCAAAGGCGAAGTCTTGAAGCCTTTTGATCGCAACTCAGAGCAGCTGAGAGTCAGCGGGGCAGCGCTGCTTTAACCGGACACACAGAAAGACTGGTTGAAATTATGTTATTGTGTCTTCCACTGAAAAGTCAAAATGTCAGGAAAGTTTAAACTTGCTGGAGGCTTTTTGTTGTCTGACTGCAGCTTCGCATCTCTAATTGAATGTCACTGAGGAACTGCAGAACAAGACTGAAATGTAGTGCTAATCTACTGCTAACGAGCTTGTTAGTTCAAAGCTCCCATAGTCTGCAGCTACAGTTCAGAAACAGTAGCATGTGTCTCATCAGTATTTGAAATGATCAGTGAATCAAACGGGTGCAATGAGAACGATATTGCTTTTAATGATGAAGTCTCAGAGAAACATCAGCTGATTCTATATTTTGTCCCTTCCAGGTCAGTGAAGCATTTTAGCATCGTTCAGATCATTGTTTTGGTTTTATGGCCCACGGTTTCACAGTTGGACTTTTTCTCATGACTCTCTTTTGTTGTTTTCCAGATGCAGCAGCCAGCTGTTTTCCAATCTATTGTAAAGCCTCCTGCCCAGCACCAAATCATCTACAAAGCTAACTACCAGGTAATGAACGCAGTGAGTGGAGCATCTTGCAGTTTAAGAGCCAGATATTTTGCTTAGGGGAGATCTAACAGGCGTGAATATGTACATTGAGGACATGTAAACCAGCTCTATAGAAATGCTCGTGTTGCTGGCACAAAAAACTGGAACACTTTCTATTTAGAGCTTGTTTCTGCAACCTCCAAGTGTCCAAAAATTTTTTAATTCAAATAAATCACATTGCCGAAAAGCATTTAGCGAACCACGCTTCTGTGTTTTTAGACATTTTTACATATTTCATTTTTTCTTGTTGTGTTTTATTTGATTTCCATTCATATTCATGTGCTATAAAAAATCCATTTGCAGGCTATTGAAGCTTGTTTGATTTGTATAATTCCTCACATTGAACATCAAGGCTAAATCCTCTCAATTACATACTATGTGACTGCTATGAGGTAGGAAAAACAGCGGCGGCTTTCAAACTGAGTCTGCACTTAAACTGCATTGACGCATCGTGATGATGCACTGTTGACAAATATTTATGCAAACCAGATGTTCCGAGTGATGGATTACACATTTTCAAGCAGATTTTAAAAGTCTGATTATTGTCTTTTGTACTTTACAAAGCGGAGCGGTTGTCAGAAACATTTAAAAAATCTCAAACACAAGACGCACTGGAAAACAATTCATGCACACGAGGGTATACGTGATTAGTAGTTAAGACGCTGTAATATTTTTATGCAGACAGTAGCATACGTTTTACTTGGATTCAATTCCTTTGACTCGCTCCGTTTTCTGCCTTTGTCGTCTAGCGGCTCTGACAGAAGACAAATGGCGGCCGTTCTGAACCCATCCATCAGAAAATAATAAACACCTGTTAACAGAAATCGTACATCCTTTAAATATGAATATGTTTGATTTATGCGTCTCTACTCCAAGGATTAATATGATTACAGTTATTAAACCGGCTGGATAATGAGTTATGGAAATTCCTGCTCATGAAAGCTTCAGCACACTGCCTATTAAACATCATTCATAATCAGCCCCTTAGTATCCAGATAGGATAGATTTGTACCCGCACACACCGCCACAGCAGATGGCTAATATTTGGCATGAAGCAACGGAGTGACAGGAGGTAAATTAGTGCATTAACATATTGACATTAATATTGGCATGGATAATTGCAGGAAAACCTATGGCTTACAAGGATAATTAGAATAACTGCATCATACATGACATACAGTTTTTTAGATACATCTGCTCGTTTCTACACCCTGACATTACACGATCCGCTAAAGATGAATCCTATTATTGGATTATGGAACTGAAGGGCCACTAATTCTTGACCAAACCATGAAATAAGCCGAAAATAATGTATTTGTGAAATTGCTTGAACATTGAAGGACAAGAACTTTACTTAGCGAGCTGAACTAGCAGTTATTCTACATTAAATAAAGATAGCCGAAGAGAAATGCAGCTTGCTTCGCTACGCCAAGGTGGAAAAGTTGTTTACTACATCAGAGGCTTATTTGTGTATTATTACATTTAATGTATAATAATATTTTCATTCATTTGTTGCCTACAGACATTAGCAAATTTATTGCCAATTACTGGTTCACTGTTGGCAAGCTACTACACTGTAAAAAAGTATTTTGAGAACAATTGTAAAGAATTTTTAAAGTTTATTTTACAGATTTTTTATGTACTTTTGAAATAAACAAAAGCAGACTGTGGATTTACATGTCTAACATATATATATCTGTTACTATTAAAATCTGTAAAAAAAAAAATCTGGTACTATAAAAATTTGTAAAATTTTCATTTTCTGTAAAAACAAAATGCTCACGTAAAAAGACAAATGTATTTTTTTTATCACAATTTTACTAATATTTCATTTTTATTTCATAGGTAAAATAGCCAAGTTCAAGTTTAATTATATAAACATAAATTTTAAAATTAAATAAAATTATTGACAATTAAAAAAGAAGTCTTTGTTCCAACATTTTTTTAGTGATTTGGTTGGTAAATGAGAAATATCAAATATAATTCCACAAGTTTTTTTTAATAACATCACATTATTTCAGGATTAAGCCTGATTTTTTGGATCATAGCATTATTCACGCTTGTTTATAGGCAACTTCTTCTTCTTCTTCTTTTTTTTTTTTTTACACACGTGTAAATATCATATTATTTAACATTAAAAAGCAAAAACAGTACACATGGTGTAATGTACAAATAGGGCTATAAACTATATTTTATTCAAAGAAAGTTATTGTACAGCAGCACCCCAGCTGATGGAATACTAATTTTTATAGTTTATAGCTTTTTTCCTTGCTATGTGTTGTTACAGGTATACGGATGTACCTCTGTGTCTGTGTGCAGCCGTGTCACGCACTAATCCTCAGTTTTTTTTTTTTATTTTAAAGCTGCACCGAAAGCGTCACTGTGCTCATACATGAGAAATTATCAGCAAAATGTAGCTTGTGTGGACATCACCTCCTGGGCTACTTGATCAATAAAAGAGCTTAAAAAGCTATTTGATTCAGAAAACTGCATTATTACCACCATGCTACTGAGAAATGTGCCTGAACTAGTAATGCTGCTGCTGTTGTGACGCTACTGTCCAACACAGGCACTCATGGACCCAGCAACATCTCTAAAAATAAAAATGAAATTATTTCAATCTTCTGTGGCACATAGTGAACACGAATTCAGTAATTACATATAAACAGATTGACACTGGTGTTACACACATGTTCTGTACAGCTCATGAACTGTGCACAAGGGCAAAAAAAATTAATTGATTTAAAATCTGAAACACTGCAATTAGCAAAGGCTGCAATTTAGGATATGAAAGGATGGAACGCAGCACGTCGGCTGCAGGGTTTAAAGCGCTCACGCCGTCCTCCTTGTGTGACAGCTACACTTTGGATGGTATCTCATGTGGAAATGCTCCATCACGTTTTGAATCTTTTATACAGTGAATGCTGAACTGACGCAGGACTTCAAAAATGTAGATCTGGAATCACATCATCTGACATCTTCCCCACATCGTTCAGCTGCACCTACCAAAGTTTGACGCGCCTCAAGAGTGAATGTTAAACGCTCAAGAGAGTTTTGAAGTAATTTCTTTCCGTTTGCACATCATTAAAATGACTCAAGAAGCTGCTACGACCTGTGTTTACCTCTGAATGCTGTACATCACCTGACACGTGTATTTTTTGATGCACTTCTGTACAGCTAGCAACGCTCACGTTTACACCGCCGACAACCGACCATTTGTCATTGTCTACACGATGAGGCTTCTTTGTTGCGTTTCTGTTCTCCTCACCTGCACATGACATGCACCAAAATAGACATATTCTCCAAGACAAAATATTCATTTTGAACGTCTACAGCTGTGTAGAAAAGTGTGTCTCCACGCGGTGTCAGTCTGTATGCAAATACAGCTTCATTAGTTTTGGAGATCAGGAGATTGAGGTGAGGCTACAATGTGTTATATTAGAATGGAAGGCACATGACAGTCCTATTTCCTTTGAGACTTTGCCGTTCACTGTCTTCTATTATATTAAACCAAATCAATTATCCCAAAGGCAGAGTTGCTATAATAGGAAGCTGGGTGGGCATTTTTTTAAAACAGAGCAGAGCTCGAATCTAAACACGCTGTGTGCGATTACAGTGATGAGGACATTGAAATCCTGTAATTGAGACACGCAACATTATGATTGCATACTGATTGAATATAATTAGCTGTGGCTTTCACTTTGTTTGCTTGCTTCCTTTAATTAAAAGGTTTTTCTTTTTACTTTGTGGGAGTAGATTCACATTATGCAGGGGATGTTTGATAAGTGATTAGCCTGGTAAGACCTGCTAAGATAATTAATTGTCCAATTGTCCAAAAGTGTGCTGCGGTTGCCAAGCGGCCTGCCCTCTTCTACGGCCGCAGTGGCTGTAAATAACTCAGCAGCAGGCACGTTTAATCCACAACTACTCAGGGATGATGTTGCAATGTTAACCTGTTTAAAAAGAAAAAAGAAGATGTATTTTCAATTCTCTACATTCAGTCATTATCATTTCAGGCTAATGCGAGTCTCTGATGAAAAGGTTTGACAGACTCATCCAGGTTAATGTTGCTCTGACAGGTTCATGATGAGCTGCACTATAAATAGCTGCTGCAGTTCCACCCTCATGCATGATTGCAGTGCACACTTCCCTCTAAACTCTGCTACCGAGTTGCGCCTTGACACATCTCTTACATTTCCACTGCTAGTCTCCAAATGTGCTGCCTGCCTGCCTGCCTGCCTGCCTGCAGTGAATATTAAGTCCATTCTCCTCTAGTGTCTCCGTGGGTGTAAGGCCTTGTCCTTGCAGAGCAAAGCACACTCCATCCCTGACAAGGGCTCCACTTTTATCACCTGATGCTGTGAGAGCCAAATGAGGGTTCGGCCATGTTCAGCCATTTATCATCCGCGATCAGCGAGCAGCCACAGGGGCAGAAAGGACCTTGGCTGCGTGTTCGCGCTCTCCTCCTGCCATTTGTTCTTAAAGTCGACCGGGTTTAGTGTCACTGTGGTCTGCTGCATTCTCTGCTGGGAAAACAAACATCAACCTGGTGGCTTTGTTTATACACAGCGGGGGCTTGTGTCTTCGGCTTTTGCGTCTGCACGTATTGTATCTCACACAAAATGCTCGCTTCAAGGTAAAACAGATGATGATGATGAATGTAGCAAATACGGTTAGAGGCGCGTTAAATGGGGTGCTTATTTATTCTTTGTCCCAGCATCCATTCTGTGTGCCAGCTGTGGCACAAAGCATTCAGCTGAGAAATGTCTGCAACTTATAATCAATGGAGAAATTTGTATACGGCATAAAAAGTTATTAGGAAGCCATTTGACACACAGTGCTGTTTTGTAAGGTATCCAGCAGCCTTATTTTTAACTCGTTGAATCACTGCGTAAACCCATACAACTCCAGTAACATTATTTTTATTCGAGAGTTTGATGAATGTGAGCACAAAACCGCCTCTACAAAGCAGCGGTCGCTGTGCTCAGCTTGAACAAAGAGGAGGGTGGGAGGGTAAATTGGTTGCTTTCCCTCAAATTTTCCTAAAAATAAGGGGGTGTGTATCTTTTGATTCGTGTTAACAAGAGGGTTGGTGTTCTCTTTCATCCACCTTATTTGCAATGCAGCCCACTCCCTTTGTAATAGCTTGTTTGGACTCACCCTCTGACATACTCTGAAACCATATATTTGCTCGGTCCTGGCTGGTCAAGACGGCAGCGTAGGAGTCGTTCCTATTCACCACAGCGGGGTCACATTTAAAGCCCACTTTCTCTGTTTCCTGAGTGTGCTCAGGAGAATATGCTGCAGTAGGTAAACAAAAGCTGGTAAGGGAAGAAAAGCATCTGAAAGGCAGCGATATTTTCCCTCTGGGGGTGGACTGCACCTGACTGAAATACCTCAACAAGTTTTGAGCTATACTGTCATGGAGTTTGGTACATACAGTCATGGTCTCCAGAGGACCGACCCTTCTGATCACTCCATCTGGGACCCTCAGTAGGTTGGGAGCTAGAAGGATGCTGTTTGTTTTCTATAGATATTTAAGGTTTACGAGGACAAACCTGATTGTAATCTGTGATTCTCTGATGTTCCACCTCTTGCTGTGTCAAATATCTCCACCCTTAGTAAATGAATGTAGCACAAAATGCTTGACAGACATTAACTGTTCCCAAAAGATTCTTATGAACTGTCCTCTAGAGTCACCATCAGGTTTGACATTTGTGGTTTTTCATTAAAACATCTCTGATAGATTCCCACAACATTTGTACCAGACATTCACGGTCCACTCTGCATGAGTACCAGAAGAGTATTTACTTTGATCTCTCCCTGACTTTTCCTGTAGAGCCATCATCATTAGGTACATTTGAAATACCAGCAAAACCAACATTCCTGACTGAGAAAATCTTGCTGAAACAAAGATGGTGTGAAAAAAAAATGACTTGCCTTAATTAGCATTGTCATTTTCAGCATATTTTTCATTGGAAAACACGTCTGTGTAACAGAGCTGCTAGCATGGATGTATACTTTTAGCCTGGTGTATAGACACATTAAAGTATTCACTAATCAGCCACAATGTGGAAACATTTGACAAGTGAAGTAAATAACATTAATCAACTCATTATACTGCAGTGTTCTGCTGGGAAACCTTGGGTCCAAACATTCATGTGGATGTACCACCCACACACCTAAACATTGTTCCAGACCGAGCTCAACATGATACTCCAACACACCAGCAGCCTCTCCAGAATAATACCACACCGCAAAAACTGTCCATATACAGCTTCCCAGGGCCCAGTGTGATCAAGCATCTATGGAAGGCGCTGGAACAACCGCGATTCAGGGAGGTCCAACACTACAACCCCGTCCTGAAGCGAGACACCACAGGACACCCCCATAGGTCCTGTGTCCATACCTTCATGAGTCGGTGCTGTTTTTGTGGCACTAGGTGGAGCTACACAGTATTATATAGGTGGTTTAAAAGTTGTAGCTGATTGGTTTATAAGAACTAGTCGGAGTTACCGGATGTAGACTTCAGATATCAGTTGTTGTATCTGTCGTTAATTTCACACAACTTTCTTTTCCCCTTCGAATCTTTGGGTAACCATTTTAAAAAATCCCCTCTACCTCAACAACAATAACGACAACGTTCAACCAGCAAAATACACGATTAAACTAGCAAGTTTTGAAGAAGATTTAGATCATCCAACAAAGTAGGCCTGTTTGAATTTTAAGCTAATTAGCCATTTTAATAAAAGTGCTTGCCTGTTATTACACTACATTACTTTCTCCTGTCACTGTATTTGTCGGGGCACCATCGCTGCATCCTGGGCTTAGTGTTGACCAGATTGATTGACTAGTTTAAAGAAACACAAACACTTTGCCTCCTAAAGCAGAATGACACTGAGGTGCAGTCAGACCATTCTCCTCAACTGTGGAGGTCTGGTTATGCCAGACTAAACTAAAACTGACACCAAATAGGCCTCAGCTGGTTGTTGTGGTTACTGTGATGCAGCAAACGTTAGCGTCCTGGCATGCATAATTAAAACAGGGAGCACAGTAAACATTATACCTCCTCACAGAGCAGCTTGCACGGCTCTTTGTGTTGCTTTTTGACATTTCACTTTGAGCACGTATTAATTTTAGATGCTGTGCCATTAACAGCAGCCCTCTTTTGAAATGAGTTTCGTACATCTTGTTCGAATTATCCTTGTCCCTTTTCATCTTATTAGTGCTGAAAAAGAGGAAACAGCATTATTTATTAGTTTTGTTCTCTCTTTATGTAATTGCTATTTGTATTAGCAAATCAAGGCAAAGCTTACTGAGAAATATGGCAAACATTATTATGAATTCAATTTTCCAGCTATGAAAGTTGTTGTCAGCTTAGTGAGGCTCGAGAAACTTGTTCCCTAACTTTAGAAGTGAATACTTAGCACAAGAGTCAACTTGATATCATTTATAATCGTGTTTTTTGCTAATGTATTTTATATTTTTAGCAGCCAGCCCCTCCGTCTCCCCCATTCCGAATTACAATAACAAAAGCCAGATGATTTATTCCTGCTCCTTTTGTAGTGCTTTCTTTTCTCCTACCTGTCTCCAGGAGAAAGGAGTGATGCAATAGCCTGATATCAACATCTGTGCCTCTGTGAAGACAGTGCTGCCCAGATAAGACGCTCAAAAGTGTACAGAACAGGGCTGTACTGTGGGGGAAGATATGCAGCGCAGACAGATAAAGAGAATAGTTTGAACCGAAGTGGTTACTGCAAAAAATAGTGCGGATAGTAACTTCAGAATGACCTCAGTGCTGAAAGATATAAGGCTCTTCAACAAACAGTTACCTCCAGCTGAGACATAGCGGTGCTGTTTGCATTATACTCAGTATGGGCAGCCCTTTTAGGAGATATTGCTTGTCAGAAACTGAGACGCTATTTGTGGAAACAGCGATGGATCCATTTTCATGAAAGTCTGTCCTCCCTCCTAAATCTACAGTTAAGCCCCACATTATTCATGACACTGCCGGAGTTTGATTTATAGTGAATTTCTGTTTGACCGGTGGCAAAAACAAGTGACAAAAGACAGTCAGACATGGTGTTACAGATGCTAAGGATGAATTTGAATGATTTCTCTGCCTCTTTCCCCCTCCCATTTATCCTAAAAATTCCATGCCCTAAATTATTCATAATTATCAGTAATCAGGGGAAAAGCCTTTATGTGACTACACGGCAATCTCATGCTTGTTAAAATTGCTAACATGGCTTCTACATGTCTCCAGTGAGATTCTGGACTGTTCCTCCTTTGTGATGATTTCCAGGTCTTGGAGACTGAAGGTTTCCTCGCCATCACTCTGATCTTCAGTTCCCTCCACAGACTCGTGATGAGATTCAGGTCTGGACTCTGGCTTGGCCACAAACTGTTGATATTGTTTTCTTTTAGCTGCTTCTTGACCAGGTCGGCTTTAGATCTTTGTCTTGCTGGAAGGACCCAAGGCCAAGATTTTGCACAAGACTGTCTGATGTTTCCTTCCAGAATGTCGACCTTCTTTCTCACAACACTTTGTTTACTTTGACAAGGTTACACGACGCGTTGGCTGAAAAACACAATCAAAGCGTTACATTCTCACCACCGTGCTTGACTGTAGGGATGGTTTTGTCGAGGATGAATACCTCTGTTTTCTTTTGCCAAACAAAAGTCATGACCCCGTGTCCACACAACTACATTTTCATCAAAACACAGAACTGATGATCATAATCTTTCTTCTTTGCCTGCCTGAGCTTTTGTGTGTCCGTCTCGGAGAAGTTGGCGTCCTCCTTGGTCGACATCCGTAGAGTCCAGCTTTGTTCTGTGTCTAACTGAAGATGTTATTGTCAGAATCGATCGACTACAACACGATGATACTTGGCCTCTCGCACCATCCTTCTTTACAGCAAAGGTGTCACTTTTGGCTTCCTACCGTGACCTTTGACATTCTTCCCAGTGTGGAACTCCTTGTACTTCTTGATGTTGTTTTGGTTTGTGATCTCTGGTACTTGAAAACCCTTTGCTTTATGGCCTTTCTCTGTCCTGTGAGCAGCCATAATATGCAACTCTGTCAGTGATGGACCCTAACAGCAAGCTTCTGCATGAGTTTATAGACTATTAGAAGACTTTCGCACATGGCTGGAATCACTACAACCATTTGGATTGATATAGAAGCTGCATTTTCTAAAAAAAAACACAATTTTAATGGGTACGAACAACCTTGGACATGGTATTTTTTTGTAAAAATGTAAATTTAGGAAAGAAAAGATGAAAAGCATGCAGTCTTTTGTCACTTGTTTAAGTCTTTTTCCAAACACCGATAAACACTTACACTCTTTGTAATCCGTCTAACAGAAATAAATACTCTTTCTACCTGTAATTTTCCAAAATAAAAGAGGCGGTGTTTAATATACCAATCACCCACAGAGAGCCACAGTCCCCATAAACACCGCCACAGTTATGAGAACCCGAGGAGATCATGCCCGTCTCCATCATCTTTGATCAGTTTTGGCAGCTCATCAAAATAACACTTTGTAGGCTGACCAGGACAGCATGTTCAAACAGTTGTTAAAGGTTTTAAGCTCTTGAATCAACCTGTGCACGAAGTGGAATCAGGTGCCTGTTGCCAAAATCAACAGTATCATCTCACGGAAAAAGTACACAACGCCCCTCATATGCTAAAACAATATTCAGTCCAAGCACGAAAGGTAATAAAATGGGAAAAAGGTGAACTTCTTAGCACAACTTCAACTTGTTTTGCACGACTAAACGGGCAACAGATTGATGTAATATGAGACAGCTGGTTGCCTCCCTACATATATTCCTATTTATGAGTAGTGAAGCCACTTATATATGGCTTTTCTTCTTCTTCTTCTGTCACTTCCCCCACTGCTACATTCACCCACAGGTAGACGTGTTAAAATGTGTTATTACAGTATTCTCAGTGTTGCTCCCCTGACTCAGCTCTAAGTTTTCTTGCTATTGGCTGGTGAATCTGCGGACGAACAGCCAATCACAGACCGCCTGGGGGCTCATGAGGAGTTTGCATCAGGAGAATTTGTGAGCTATTTGTGTCATGGCTCGGTGCACTGATCTGTCCTTTGTACTTTGGTGCCAGCTCCATGCCAAAGAGGTGGAGGCTTTGCTTCTGAATTGCAGTAATCTCGCAATTATTTCAAATGATTGCTTTTATTTGTGTTTTGTAAGAGAGCAGCCATTTTGTTTCCTTCTCTTTTCTCCTGTTTTTTTTTTTTGGTGTAGCTGTGAGAAGTGTTTAACATCTCAACTTTGGTTCCTTTTCTTGAGGAGATGATTTAGTACTGTACTTTAATTTTATTAAGTGGCTGTAGAATCTTTTGGCCTGGGCTCTCGCTGAACTTCAACTTCCATATTTGACAATAAAAACTTGATTGATTAGATAAACCTGAATCACCTCTGCTGTTGCGTTTCAGCTCCCAGACCCACACAGCTGCTCTTCATGTAACCAGGACACAACATGCATAGAAAACTTTGCAAAAGGAACAGGAGCCTTCAACTGAAGAATTCTCCCCGCAGAAGGACTTTAAATCGATCTCAGTTATGTCTGGAAGAAATATAGTCTAAACAAGATCCAACAGAAAAAACACTGTGACAATCTGGAAGCAAGGTTGCCAAAAAAATAATGGCAAATATACGTAAATAATTATATTTTTAGCTGATTTAAATACATTAAAGCAGTGTAATTTCACACATTGTAATATAAAAAATCTATATTTTTATCGATTTTTGGTGTGGACATTATTTGCTTTTTTCACAGTCATCATGTATATCTATCTATCTATCTATCTATCTATCTATCTATCTATCTATCTATCTATCTATCTATCTATCTATCTATCTATCTATCTATCTTAATTATTAAACAATGTGTGTACATGTTTTAAATAATAGTAAACATCTGTAAAAAATATAGTTTTTGCTGATTTAAATGCAACAAAATTCTGTAATTTTACGGTCAAATTCTGTAAAATATCCATTTATAAAAACACATTTTTGAAGTATTATTTACATTTTTTGGGTTTTTTTTCCCTCTCCCTCAACATGTAAATTAATACTTTTCTTTGTGTGTTTTTACTTTTTTCTATAACTTAAAAAAAGGGAAAAAAATGTGAAATAACTATTGAAAAATTGTTTGCCATTTTTATATCCCTTTCTTTCAAATATCTGCAAAACAAGAGCACTTTTACTGAATTGAATTTTAAAAATCCTATAATATCACAGTCAAACATTGTTATAGAACAAATTAGAGGACTAACATCATGAGAACTGAAACACCAGAAAACACTTCAGACCATCACAGGGGAACAAAGACACCATAAATAATGCAGAGACCCCAACAGCCCAAGTTAAATGGAAACCTCAGCTCCAGAGTGTGTCACAGCAGCTTCACGTGGACTAATTCAGGAAAAGGAGAAGACGAAGGGATTCAGCTTTATAGCAGTAAATGAAGAAGAGAAACGGTTTTTGAAAAACCCACAGCTGGAAGTCATTCTAAATTCACTCACCACGATGTCCAACGAACAACAAAGAAGTTCATTTTGCACTCTGGTCTCAGGGAGGCCTCGGGATTCCTCGCAGGTTTCACGATAATCTTTTCTCTTCTCCCACCAGAAATAAATCATCTTCTTATTTGGAGATTACTCAATTCTGACCTGCTGCTCCTAAAACCCAGCCTTAGGAGAAATAAGGGGCAAAAGAACAAATCAATCTAAGACAGATTATCTTGTCCTGTTTGAAAGTAAAGCGATAAAACACAAGAAAAGTAGGAGTTTCTTTTGCCTTTCTTCACAGAGTTTTCTCCTTTATTACCCAATGGAGCCAAGAATGAGAGAAAGACTCCGGCAGAGGTCACCAGTGCCTACATTCTGGATAAATATTTAACCAAATCCATCTCCACAGCTTCACCACGCTCCAATCTGCAAATCTACCGCCAAAAAAAAAACATCTCTCTTGATTCATTTTATTTTAAGACATTTGTCATCACTGATTCTGTATTTTCACCATTTTCTGATATTTAAAAGACCAAACAGCTGATTGATTTAGTGAAAATAATCATTACGTAGACTCCTTTATGGAACTGAAAAACATCTGATGTAATAACAAAAACCTTTAGTCTATTCTAATCTTTACTGGTTGTGTTTTATAGTATTTTTCTGCCTTCACACTTCTATAAAACGCAACACGAAACACTGTAAACTGGACTTTTCAGCCCCTTAAACGCGACCACACATGCTGTGAACGTGCAAAGGAAAAACGCCCAAACCACCCAGCAGGTTCAAGACAGTAACCGCTGCACCACCATGTGAAACTATCAAAATACACAAAATCTTTATTACAGATTTAGTAAAAATAGGAGCAAAAATTCCATCCGAACAGATGTCTGGAGAAAAGGAGCATGAAAAAAAGCCTGTGTTTAACATTTATTAAGCTGTGATGCACACAAATATCACGTAAATCACCACCACGGCTACATGGAAACCACTGAGTCGCATAAACAAACCCACTGCAGCAGCATGTCGGCATCAGCAAAGGCAGAAGTCACAGTCGTCGGTTAAACCCTTTAAAAAACAGCCACAGTTCATCCAAATGACTCCAAACTCAACACTGCGCTCCAGCAACACACACATCAAGCCTGAAGTAGATCAGATGTGTGGTTGTCGAGATATGCGAAGAAGAGAAGAGAGTGAGGTTTGCAACAAATCAAAGAGTCTCTAAGTAGATCTCAGAAGTGAGACAGATAAAACACACAGGGAGTTGGATTTGATCACCGAGGCATATTTTTGATATTGTGCAGACTCATTTATAAGTCAATCCAGTTTTATTTTGATCTCACTAGTTGTCTCAAGGGCTCATTATTTCAGACAAATCAAGATCTGTGCAGCGAGAGTGAAAAGTAAAAGAGCATTTTAAGATCTCAAACTGGGATCGGCGCTGAGAGGAGAGGAAGGTTATTTCTAAGGAGCTGAGTTTCAGAAGTACGAGAAAATGGTTTGATATCAAAATTATATTGATGTTAAAAACCGCCTCTGGTCAAAATCAAGTTTTGTACATGTCCATGAGGAGTTTTTTTTTAATATGTTGGATGACATAATGAGCAAAATAAGACGTCAATGCTACGACTGAGCAGCTCCACCTTGAATCTGACAACAGTCCACTGATGACAGTCTCAGAAATACAGATACAACACATGACAAACCAAATGAACTAGTCCTGTCAACCTGCAGGATGGGCCTTTCTGTATCAGTATTCTTCTTCAGAATCCATTTGTTTTTACAATCACCAATTTGGTATGATGGCTGCAAGGTGGATCGGTGGTTAGCAGCGTTGCCTTGCAGCTAGAAGGTCGCTGGTTTGCGTCCCAGTGAGGACACCCAGAATCTTTCTGCGTGGAGTTTGCATGTTCTCCCCGTGCAGCGTGGGTTCTCTCCGGGTTCTCCAGCTTCCTCCTACGCAGTCCAAAAACATGTTGAGATTAATTGGTGATTCTAAATTGTCCGTAGGTGTGAATGTGAGTGTGCTTGGTTATCTGTCTCAGCTGGGATAGATTCCAGCTCCCCCCGTGACCCTAGTGAGGATTAAACGGTGTATAGATAATGGATGGGATGGAATTTGGTACGACAGCAAATTTTTGTAAAAATTTGAAAAAAATGGTTTACCTACATTATTCTTCATAATAAGTCCAGTTGTACCTGAGCTGGTGTGCTCAAGTTGCAGCAAGTGGGAAAGGTGTAGATGGGATGTCACCTTTTGGCCTTTAAAAAAAAAAATAAAAATTATTACAGTAAGCATGTAAATTAATTCTTTTGTAAAAGTGATTTTATTTGGCATTAACAGCAGGGAATGTAAAATAGTTGCTACATTTTCTTAAAAATATTTTTCTACTGCTTATTTTGCAAAATTTTTAAGTCAAAAATGGCAAATAATCTACAAAATAACTATATACTTGTTCATTTAAATACAATAAATAATGTGATTTTACTGTAAAAATTTTTTAACAATTAAAAAAAACAAAAACAAGATAAAAAAAAAAACAATTGTGGATGTTATTTACAGTTGTGGCCTTTTTTAGGGTTAACATGTAAAATAATTTTTTTTTTTCTGTCATTTTAGTAGTCATTGTCTTCAATTTAAAAAAAAAAAACAACAACAGGGAAACACTGTAAAAAACAAACAAACAAACAGTTATTTACAGTTAAAAACCTAGTTTATTAATGACTGTGTTGGCTTGACAAAGAGGAGACCCTATTTTGCTCTCTCCTCTCCTCTGGCTTGTGGTTCCCTGGACTCTCCTACAGGAGGCGACAGCGAGCGGACTTGTCATCTGGTGGCGCCTCATCAATAAGGTCACAGAGCAGCAGCACAGATGCTGGCTGAGGTCTGAGTCCTGGAGAGAGCAGCTAATCACAGTCTCAGTGGGGGAACAGCATGGGAGCCGTCTGTCTTCTGACTCTCTATCTGCATCCTCGCACACACACACACACACACACACACACACACACACACACACACACACACACAGAGACACGCAAACACGCTCCTGCACAGGCGGGAAACAGGAGGCGGACGCCCCTCCACGCATAAACATGTCAGGAAGCGCGGGATGTAACGCAGGAAACACGCATGTTATTGCCCTCCCTGCTGCGTCACTCTCATTTTGTTGCTTCTGTGTTTGCCCAGATCCAAAAGCAGACAGTTAGAGTATACAAACGGGCTTGTGGGCTCATTGGCTCTGCAGCAGCAGCGGCATCGTCGAGCATGTGTGAATCGTCTACTTTCATACGTTACGGAAAAAAAACATGTTTGTTTGTCGGCCTGCCATGGCAACATTGTTCGCTATATTGCATTACATGTCTGAAAAGATCATAAAAGCAGCATTTCACTCTCGCTTGTCACGCTGCACAGACGTTCTGTTGAGCCTCAAGCAGAGAAGCAAATATTTTTATGAAACCCAAAGTGCAAATATGTCATGTTTGGAAGGGGGGAGAAAAAAAAAAAAAAGCACAACAATTTGCTCGAATAAAACAGACACGAAAATGACATTCAACCTGCAGCCAGCCACATTTAGGACGCTGGATATTCTCCACACGTGGGAGTCGAAGGAGAGTTTTTAGACGGAGGCACAAAGCCTTGTTTATGCTGTAAAAGAAACATCTTTAAATTTCCCTTTGCTGAACGCTCTATAAAGCTCCCATGAAAAAAAAAAAACACCAAACACTGATGCGAGGTCAGATCAACGCGGCTGTGAGGATGCGCTCGGCTCGTCCGTTCTATCAAACCAAATTAGAGGGGTGTGGAGGTGTAAAGGGATGAAAGACACACTCACAATGTGATCCAATCAGCAGTAAAACACTCCCAACGGTGAACACGCTGTAAAAGGCCGCACTTTTAAGAAAATATAGTCTTTGCGGCGGAGTAGACGGCTCAATAATAACACACGCGCTCATGAGCTCGACTCCCTCCCATAAGCCTCCCCGCTGGCGTCACTCATCGTAACACTGTACAACTCACAGGGAGGTTTTATTTAGGTTCTCTAGATGTACAGAGTGACTCAAAGCATGAGTCACTCTGTACATATGAACCTAACAAAAACCAGCAATTTTCATATTTCAAGCTGGGAAATGACGCAAGTTCATTAGTCTAAGCTGATGACAAATGCCTGCCCACATTTGGATATTGAATACTTTACCTGCGCTCGGTGATCGATACTTAATTACACCGGCTTTTCCTGATTTGGTGGATTATTGGTTGGGGAGGGGGAAAAAATGGCTTGTTTGTGAGGCCGGAGCGGCCCAGCGAGCGTATAAAGACAGAAAGTGAGTGAGCGATCAGTAACCATGCATCATTACTCCGCAGTCGATGGTAACAAAGTGTCCTGAATCATGCGTAACGACATTAGAGGCAGGAAATAGGGAGGAATGGCAGATGCTTAGTTGGTTACCCAGGCTGCCACTGTGTTAGCCAGGCCATCGCTGCGCCGTAATGTGCCTGGCAAATAAAAAAAAAAAACACAGGCGAGACGATTAATAACCCACAGTCAAAACATATGCTTCTGTTTACAGCTTCAAAGTTGCTTTTAGGAACTTGTAATTGATAAAAAGAGGCAAAGAACTGATTAATTACTTCAAGGCTGCCGGGTGAAAAAACACAGAGGAACAACGGCCCCATTAGAGTTCACTTAAAGTGCACTGAGAGGCATCATAAATCTATAAAGTGTTCGGCGGATATGTGTGCAATTCATTCTGTTTAGGACGCGGCATCCAAATGAATGTTTGGCTGAATCGAATGCATCGTGTCCACTCATAGAAAGTGTCTCTCCAATTCCAGCGTTCAGTGTCAAGTGTAATTTTTCATTTTTATGTACAATATGTCGACGCAATATTTTGTTTTTTAGCTGCAATGTTTCAATTTGTTATGAAACATTTCAACTTTTTGTGCAATAGCTCATTATTATGTGTAATGTTACTTTACTGCTTCGTGATCTTCGCCAGCATTACGTCTTACTTTTCATTTAAAGTCGGATTCAAGCTCATTTATTTGAATTTTTAGAAATGTGTCACACTTATTCCTTAAGATAAGAAAGGATAAGATAGGATAAACTTTATTGATCCCTAAACAGAGTAATTCACATGTTACAGCAGCTGGATAAAACTGTACCACGAAAACACAGGAAGTACAGCAAGAATAAAAATAAAGGTGTTGTAGGTATGTACACATTTCACATGTACTTATTAGTTTGAGCAATATCTGCAATGAGATTTTCCTATAGGATTAAGTTATCCCAGCTTATCTTATCTTATCTTATCTTATCTTATCTTATCTTATCTTATCTTATCTTAGCTTATTTATCAAAGGTATACCTACAATCTGACAATTTATCAGTTCACCACTCTGGTCCAAACTGGCATATCTCAATAGTTATTAAATAAGTTTTCATTCACATTTTGCATGAACATTCAGAGGCCCCAAAAAGCCTACTGACGTTGACGATCCCCCAACATTGCATCGATGATAGACTTTTTCTCTCGTACCAACATGAAGCCGACATCTTAAGTCGTCTCTGTTCACTTCACATTATTCTGCCCTATGTTGTGATTGGAAACAGTGACTTGCACTGTCACGAAATGTACAGCTGGGTGACAAATTAAAGGAAAACCCCAAACAGCTAAAGCCCTGAGCCAGTGGTTTGGGTCCACTCATTCCCTCAGAGGGAAGGGTTACTGCGAATCAATACAAAGTTGTTCTGATCAACCTTGTGACGAACGATTCTCAGTTTTGTAATGCTTTACATCCCAAATTAATAACTGACAAAAACACTGAATATCTTCAATCCCCATCAGTCTCAGCAGCTCTGAATCCTAAAAATGCTGTTTGTATGCAAGTGAATTGCATTCTTAACTGTTTTGTGAAACATTTATTTTCTGCCAGATTACGTTTACTTGTGAAGCATCACAAATATATCTTTAATCAACCTTTTTTGCCATTTATTTAATTGTTTTATTGATGCATCCTTTTCAGCCAACCTACAAAACATTAGATGGGGAGCGGCTCATCAGCCTGGTAATCCAGAGAATGGAGAATCTTCAAACATGTTGTAAAACGGTTGCATTTTAACCAACACCTTGCTATTTTGCTAAACCGAGTAAAAAGGACACATTTTCCACTGTAGGAACTTGCACCTTTGTGTATCTTCCAACCACAAGGGGGGAAAAAAAGTCTTTATTCCAGGGTTGATGTTTCTAAAGAGCCCTGAAAAACAGCCATGCGGGTCTTTGACGCTGATTGGTTGACCTCGACGAAGACTAATGTTGATCGGTTAAACTCGGAGAGGACAACAAGCGACATTTTCCTGAGCTCTTGATGTCCTTGTCGAGCAGCAGACTTAACCAACAGTGTAAAACCATTTAAACTAACGTAAGAAACCTCCATTGTTGTATTTCCCATGTGCACATAGAACTGGAGTTCAGTATCTGCTCTTGGTCGTTGTTATGATGCACGCAAGAGTTGAAACTGTTGGATTCTACACCACAATGGAAACAGAAAGACTGAAAGATTCCAGAGTTCCTGTAACTGATAGCTGCCGGTTGTGTTGCTTCTCAGGCAGAAAATTGTAGTTTAGTTGTAAGAGTGTTTGCCGTTGCTGGACTTTGTGTCTAATTTGCAAAGACTAGCATGGTGTCATGATCATGAATGTGGTCATCATTCTATCTGCTAAACATCCACATGCTAACATGGTCACTGTGAACACGTCAGCATGCCGTAGTTTGGCTCTACGCTCTTGGTTGCATTGGTCTCTCTTTGCTCCTTTGCACACATCTGCATGGATAAATCAAAAACGCTGCGTGACACGGATGCTCCCGCCGCATAAAACTAATGCGCTATGGGACTTTAATAAACTCCACACTTACCCCGAGAAGTATTCAACCTTGAGAGTCTGATTTTTATGTACTTAAATCCACCCATAATGTGCTTGATGCGAATATGATGCCGCCCAACGCCCTGTGAATAACATCTTCGGTAAATTTGAACAAATCACCACTTAAAGACAAGCTACGGTGCAGATTATCCCTCCCATCAACCTGTCCTTTTCCCTTCCCCGTCTTTCCTCAAGGACAAAGGCGGGTGTTAATAAGACTCATTTAGCACAATGCAGCAAATGGAGGCTCACCAGAATGCAGAGATAATGAGATAATGAGATAATAAGATTGCTTTGAAGTAGATAAACATCCAGTAAATATCGCTGGCTGTCACAGGTGTTTCGGAGTAGAGCGAGTTTAATCAGCGCTCATCGACATGCACCATGCGAGGAGGTCAACCTTTGGAATTCAAACAAGGGTGAAAAGAAGTGGCTCCACTGTATCTCCAGTGTTTCAGAAGTACAGATCCATACAAATGAGCTGGGTGCTCCGATGTCTTCATCATGTGTTCTAATAAAAATGTAGCGCTGCAAGCTTGGACCAGTTCTGGTTTATGCTCATCAAAGGGAATCAATAAAAATCTTTTTAGTCTTTGGTTGATGCTGGGAACATGATGTGGTTGTTATTAGGCAAACATCTATGCGTGTATCAAATCAATTATACATGAAAGACTCTGGCTTCTCTCGAACATGCAACCTGTCATTTAACACAGTGATTGATTCATATAGAAGAACAGTGCAGCTGCGTGTCGATTCATGCAGATTTATGTCTCTGACTTTGGAAATCCAGAGCAATTAGACGACTGCAGGTTGATAAAGTTACCTTTTCTGCTGCTGAAATTCAAATTCACTGCAAGCGGAAAAAAAATAAAATAATAATCCTGTGCTGACTGCACCGCCCCCACCTCGCTGAGCATTGCTGGGGAAACATATCAAGCAGTCAGCTCTTATCGAGTCAATAGATTTTTAGCAACCATGGCTACGCTTGTCAACTTTAGCTGATTGCCTGACATATTTCTTCAGTGTCTCCTGGCTCATCTACAGTTGTCAGTTCTCCAGACGTGGCTGTTGAAGCCATGCCCCTGGCCATTCAGTTAATTCCCCTTACAGCATGTCTTCTTCTCTCTCTCTCTTTTTTTTTTTCTTTTTTCTTACCTGGACTGTGGCCAGTTCTGTCAGTCGTGATGTCTCCATTGCCCAGAGTGGCTCTGTCTATCTGCTCTGGCCTTGGCGCAGTGGATTTTCTCTCTTTGCCACTCAGTCTCTCTACCTCCCCTCCTGGCTCTCTGACCTCTCTTTATTCCTCTCCCCCCCGTCTCCCCCCTTCTCTATTCAATCTTTTCCTCTTTCATCCCACTCTGTTTTGCCACTCAACCTTCTCCTGCACAGCCTCCTTCCTCTTCCTCTCTGAACTTCTGCAGCACTCCCAGAGGTGCAGTGGCCAAACAGCCAGCGGTGCCGTATTAGACGCTGTCAGAAATATGGAGAGAGAGAGCAGTGGCCCGAAGTATCACCGATGCATATCACATAAAGACGTTATGGGGCCGAGGTGAATTCGTCACAAGTGACATGAAACACTTGCTGAGGCGGTTGGGACAGAAGAGGTTGTTTTCCATAAAGATCGGACTCAGTCAAATTCAGCCTCCGCTCCTCTGTATTCTCTCGCAGAATAGCCGGCCTGATGCAAATCGATAAAGTAATTTTCCCCCAGACTTGTCGTAATTAACAATCTGCCATGTGTGCTCAGGGGAACTGCGGCATTTGAATAGAAGCGACTTCCAGCTGCTACTGAGACGCCGGTGATTTAAGAAGTTTGAGACAGGAAGGCAAGAGGGCCTCCGTGAGTAAGCATTTAACTAATGCCTTTATATAGTCTGTATCCTTAAACGTGATTCCAGCTGACAAAGCGCTAACGTCTGTGTTTAAGTGGAGTGTGAGCTGTTTTTCTCTAAAGATACCATCCTGTTGGGAATGGAAATACCTAATTAAGTAATCGAAAATAGCTACCTGATTATCATTTTATTGGCTTGAATTAAGAAAAAAACAAAAAAAGGAACGAATAGGAAGGAAAATTCATGTCCAGCTTTTATGGTGGATTAGCAGCTTGTTAAGGCTTTTAACATGCTTTACATATTTGACATGTACAGACCTGTAGGACAATAACAAGCCTGTTTATTAAAGATATTTAAATGCATTTCTGTAGGAAACTTCTGCAGGATAACAAGGTGATCAATTTGATATCAGTTCTGATGGATGTTCTGTTGAATTGTGCCATTATGATCAGAATAATGATGATAAACAGCAACAAAATCTATACTAGAGATTGACGACCTGCTTTTCACTTCGAGAAAAGAAACTAAAACTACATAAATGTTAATATTTCAGGATGAGAAACTACAGTTTGATGAATGTTTTGCATTTTTCATTAACAATTTAACACTAAATGAAAATTGATCACTGTTTAAATGTCAAGTCTGATCTGAAGACATACAGCATGTCCATGATCACATATTGGAGTTTTCAACCAAAATGCCTCATTTTCAGGAGATTTATCACTTTGAGTTATTGAAGCTGCTTGACTGAAACACATTTTTATCAAAAGACTAAAACTGAAACTAAACATCAGCAGCCAAAATGAGCTCTGATGAGCAGCAAAACTCCATCCATCCATTATCTACACACCGCTTAATCCTCACTAGGGTCGTGGGGGGCTGGAGTCTATCCCAGCTGACTCCGGGTGAAGGCAGGGGACACCCTGGACAGGTCACCAGTCTATCACAGGGCTACACTTAGAGACAGACAACCAAGCACACTCACATTCACACCTACGGACAATTTAGAATCACCAATTAACCTCAACATGTTTTTGGACTGTGTGGGAGGAAGCCGGAGAACCCGGAGAGAACCCACGCTGCACAGGGAGAACATGCAAACTCCACACAGAAAGATCCTGGGTGTCCTCACCGGGACGCGAACCGACGACCTTCTAGCTGCGAGGCTGCTAACCACCAATCCACCTTGTAGCCCAGCAGCAAAAATGTGTAAAAAAAAAAAAAATCAAAACAAAACATCCACATAAAAACTCAGTGTTTATATAAATCAAATCATATTCTTTGACAATGTTTTGCCATAAAATTACCCTATTTTTACGGCACCAGAAAGTATTATGAATTTACAGAAAATCGTGTTATTTGAAAGACAAATATGTATATTTGGGAGTGAAAATATATATAAACAAATATTTCAGTGTTATTTCACTGATTTTCCATATTTTGTTATATTTTATCACATTAAGTAAAATGTAAGAAAAAAAAGTAGTAATTTACATGTTGACTGAAAAAAAAAGAATAAAGTGTCTAAAATGTCCTCATCAAAAAAATGCAAAAACAAATCTCTTCTTTTATAAAGTGTGACTATAAAATGGCAGTGTTTGACTGTATCTAATCTGCCATAAACTATCTTATATCTTATCTTTTTTTAACAGATATCTGCCAATATTCACAGTTTTACAGGTTTTAAATGTATTTCACACCTTTATTTTTCTGACACCTTTACTGCCAACTTGTCACCGTTTGTGCAGACGTACCTTAATTATTTCAGCTAAATTCGATTATAATTATAGTCTGCACTTTGTTCTACTCCTTCTCAGACATTTATGAACGTATATTTATTCATTTTTATGTATATGGAGAATTCGCTGCACATGTTTACTGTCTGCTTTCTCAGCTATTCTACTTTTTCTTTTCTTACTTTATACTTATTACATGTTTGAAATAAAAGTAATTTGTGAAGTTTTGTCCACTGCAGTTTCCAAGTAAAAGAATGAATCACTAATCTCTGTTATTTTAAATATTTACACAAAGAAAATACTGATTTTAACTGTGTAGTGTCAGTTTTAATTATATAAACGTAATAGCAAAGGACTAAAATAGCTTCCTGTCAAATGTAAATCTATTTGAAAGTGGATGACAGATAGTGTAGGGATTTGCTTTGCTTATGTGTTTTAATGACAATAACATTTGAAATGTGGAATTTCTGGGTCTCCATAGAGCATTTTAGCTCCTTTTTAAAATCTAATCACTGCTTTATTTCAACCGTGCCATCAATACTATGCAGGAACAAACTCTTTCCACAATCAAAGGCAGTCTGCAGTGTTCGAGTTGTGGAATTAATGAAGGCAACGCTTATTGACATGTAATCAGCATAATTATCCCGAAGAAGGCAAAGCAATCAGTGCCAGCATAACTTTTCCAGATGATCACCTTCATTTCCTCGCAAATTCCTCTCTTTACAAACTCATCATTCCAGAAAGACAGGTCTGCATCGACGGGGAATAAGTAGCTCCGCGGTGGTCCCATGCAGCCTATACTGCACACTTAACGTGCATTAAATCTGCTCTTCGCTTCAAATGCGCTGATGAGGTGAATCCAGGTAAAAGCCATCAACCCTCCCTGATTTGTCTTATTAAATCCATGCCACTCACTGGGGAGGAAGCAGGTAATGAAGAGGAGCGGGAGGAAGGATTGTGAGGCTTTAGGGCGACTCTGCAAGAAGGAGCTTTGATTCAATAACAGGAACGTGTCCTCGAGACTTCCAGTGCAGCTCCTCTAAATAACTGGATATGTGCTCACTTGAGTGTTTATGGGAGATTTTGAGATGATGTGTGAAATAGAGGGGTTTTTTTTCCCGCCGCCGTCATAAAAGCACCGAGTCGAGGTGATCAGTCAAATTTATGCCGGTGTTGAATTGCGTATTTCTCTCCCCGCGTGAAATGAACTGACCACAACAACACCGCACACACGGCGAACGGAAGAAAAGGAAGCGACGCCGTTAAACCTGAACTCCATTAAGAAGGAATTGGGTTTCATTTGTTTATAGGAGATAACGGTGCGTGTGTTGCAGTGTGTCAATATTAAGTCTGTGAAATTATTTCTGAAGGCAGAGCTGAGGCCGGAGATAAAAGCAGCTGCAATGATCTGGTTTCATTTGGGCCCATTGAGAGTTATGCGACTATGAAATCTGAACTATTGACTCCCGAGAGAGGCCGAAAGAGCCGTGGGTTTACCTTTTTTTATCGCTGGGGGATAATAGGATCTACAAACAATCCAAAAAGAGAAAAGAAGTTCCTCTTTTAATCTTACTGTACACACACTGAAGGGCTCTGCCTCCTTCTCCTCGCCTCCTTCCTCTCTTTGTGCCGACTGCTGATTGGCAGTTTGATGGAGTGAAATACAGCAACCCTGAGAAGAAATGCGATCCGATTGCGCCCACATTCGATGCTCGGTGATTTTTGCCAGGGGAAGCAACAAAACAACAAACAGATTCACCAAGACCAGGCAGCCGGGCCAACACATAAACAAGATAAACAATGTCTCCGGAGGCTAAGAGAGAGGAGCAGAGCAGGCAGGGAAGTGCTGTGTTTGTTCTCTGATCGATGCCATACATAGTGCATGAGTTCCCAAAGAACTATGGGTAAGAAGTTGTTCACTTCTATACAGGCAGCTCCGCACAAAGACAGAGACGAGCCATTGAGATGAGGTTGCGTGAAGGTAAAATATAGGACGCTTCTTTGAGAGGCGGCGAGAGTTTCTCATCTCGGATAATAAAATGTGATGTTAGCTCGGATCGATGCGCGGGTTCAGCCAAGCAAAAGGCCAGGGACAAGTCCTGCTTTAGGTGGGAAAATAAAGAGCGAAAACCAACCCTGTTTGAATTACACCATCATATCCTTCCACGCGGGTTTGATTCCCTCCAATAACCACCTATAACCCCGGCTATTGCCGAGCTCTCAGAGAAAATTAAAAAACAGAATTGCCTTCATAAATATTAATCTGTGCGAGGCAGAGGTTGTGCCCTTCACAATTATTCATGCTCTCCGGAGCACATTTGTCAAGAGTAAACAGTATCCTCCTGTTTACCTAATGCACAACATTCGCTAGGTGAGTGGGCATAATTGATGCCTTCATATTCTATTCTTGAGGGTGTAATTAAACATGGTCTGCTATAGAACGCATTCGTCTCTCTGTTCCCACACACACACTGTCTGCGGACTCACGTGCACACTCCCGCACTCTCATCCATTTCTTCAACGGCAGCGACTTGATTCACTCGGAATTAAAGGTGGAGAGCAAGTTAATTTCACAGCTTTTTGGCGCGTTATCAACTCCGCCGCTCCTGTACGGCTACTGTAGATGGCCTCGGCCCGAGCAGCTTTGTCTTTTTTGGAAGGCGGGCTATATATTATTAGCTGCTTGCTTAGCCGTGACGGAATCATTAGCGGGCAGAAAATAAGCCAATAATACTTTTCTCGATGCCTTTATGTGCTATTATTGTCCATGAAGTATGGATTACAATTCTATGGCCAAATTATCTTCTCATTTTACTCGCATACATTCTAACACCAGGGATGTGCATTATTATAAAATCTTATATTAAGGGATAAACGAAGAAAATTTAAATAGTAATGAAGACTGAACCTGCTTAGAGTGATTCTAGTTATTGGACCAGAATCATTCCAATCCTGTTTGCAGAATTCACTTAAAGTCTGATTACAGATTGTATTAACAACATATAGAGAAAATATGTTAAAGTACGTTGGGTTAGCCCTACTTTATTAAATCTACTTTGACACACAGTACTGTGTAAAGTACAGCTAAATTCCAACAGTATTGTGTTTTAACAATATGATTAAAAACTGTAAAATCATATCGTCTATTTCATGAGTCAAAAACAGGAATTAAGAACAGGTTGCTGTAAAAGTTGTTGGTTTGAACTGAACAAAAGGTTTTCTGTAGATTGGAGGCTTTATTTAGGCAGCTAAGAATATTATAGATTAATAACTTTACATTGATACTCTGAATAGGCTATTTTAACATTTTTCTTTACATTGAGTTGAATTAGTTTCTGAAATATATTTAATAGATTAAAGTTTGTCTTACGTTACTGCCCTTGAATGTATATTCCCAAATCTAATCTTTTATTATTTTAGGTGTTTTAATGGTTTACACATTTTAAAATGTTAAACAAAGGTGTTAGACGTGAATCTGTGCTCATAAATATTAAAGACGCTTTCCTATTTATGGTATCTGTCTGCAGATTACAACAGTGTTTGTACATTTTAAAAGAGTAAAATGCAGTAATGTGCAGTAAATTGCTGCTGATGTTGATTGAAGTGGCAACAATATGTAAATACAATACAGTACTGGAAAGTCTAGTCAAAGAATTAAACTGTTTTCTATTTTAAAGCACTGTAATTAATTATTTAGTCATTAACTGTTTAAGTAAATTACAATTGCAACACTGTGGTCGCCAGTATTTTTACAGTATTTTAATAAACACTAATCTTCACATTATGCAGTAGAATGCAGCAATTAATTCTACAGCAATGAACTACTTGAGCTGCTGTAAAAATACAGTAAAATACTGCTGACTAAAGACGGCAGAACTATTTATACTACTTATTTTACAGAAATATGTGTTGCCATGTATGTAATTTTTACCACTCAAAACAAACTAGTGAAGGAGCAAGGGATCATGGGAGTCGTTGTCTTCACCACCACTACTGATAAACATCTATCTGACGTGACTGCGACAGAAATGAAGTTGAATTCAAGCTAAATTTAGCCTAACGTATCCATGGTGTGTCATTCCACTCTAATGAAAAAGCCACAATTAATGACAGTTAAATGTTAATAGCTCGGTTACCTTCAGATGAGCCCATCTGTGGTCAAAACAATCATACTAAAATAACTGTGATCCATCATGAAAGAACAAAACACAGAATGAAAAAGACCTGAAAGAGCGGTCTGCTTGCTGGATTGTTAAAATTCTCCTTTTCCCTTCTTCTGCAGATCATCTGATGTTTCTATAATGTTGCCTTTGACTGACAGCCAAAATTAACATTTCTGTATTTAAACACTGTCACACACATAAACACATAAGCCAAACAAACACACAACCCTCGTCTAGTCTTTTTTAGACATTTTCATTTGCAAATGTTCCATATTAGAGCTTGAACTTTGTCATACTTTGCCTCGCGGTTACTCATCTGCTTGCGGCTTGCTACCTTGAAGCTGGTGCTGTGTGCAGACTGTAATCAAGACGGGGGCGACAAAAAAAAATGAAAACTGTAGCCTCAAACAAACCAAAAGGAAACTGAAACATTTCTCAGGCTACCTTGTGAGTCTACTCAAGCAAGAACAAACAGTCATGGCTGCCAGTGATAGAGACAGAAAACAAATGTGCAGGAGGTTGAAGCTGCACTCGTCAAGTGGATTGATAATGCCGGGTCACGTAATGTCCCCTTGAGTGGGCCATTTGTGAGGGAAAAGCCAGAAGAATTGGCAGCAGTCTTGGGAGAGGATGATTTCAGAGTTTACATAGACTAGACTGAACAATTTAAAGAGAGAGAACATTGTGTTTTAGAAGCTACACATGGAGGCTGCTGTGTCACGCGAGTTAAGAAGCAGAACGCATGGAGGAAAACATTTTAAATGCCGATGAGAGCAGAATTTATTTTCTTGTGCTGCCTGATGACACTCTGACCTTTAAATCTAACAATAAACGGCGGGCAAAGAAATCTCAGGAAAGGATCGCTGCTCTCTTTGTTTACTCTGCCACCTGGGAGAAGCAGGAATGTTCTGTCGGTGGCGATAGTCAGAACCCACGTTGCTTCAAAAACGTCCACGTGTTGCCTCTCCGATACGCAGCTGAAGCGTGTGAGTGGAAGAACTAAGAATGTGGGCTCGCAAAATGGGCCGGGAGAGGAAGAATATTCTGCTGCTTGTCGCTCTAAAAGAAGACGCTCCAGTCCTGTAACCACCGGATCATCAAACCAGCTAAACTTTCGTAGCGAGGTGGTCCACACTGTGTTGAACCAAATTAATAACACTATTGCTGTAGATATTGCCAAAAAATCTGTCACCTGGATGCTATTCTTTGATATGGGGGCCTCCATAATCTGACAATGACACCAGAAGACAAACCACAATCTGTATTTGGGGCTTGTTGCTGAAGAAAACATCATTAAGGAGTCAGGCTTCGATTTGGGTACCAATGCTGCCAGGAGCGAGGAGAGGGACCGCTGTGCTATCTCAGGACAATCAAGATGACATATGCATTTTAAAGACACACCACTTTGCAAGAATAAAATCTGTTTAAGTTGTTGGATACGATCTTTATGTCTGTTTTGTCCAATCTGTAGTTTTCTTCTTCCCAATATTGTCAATTTCAGCATTTTTGCTCTTCAAATCAGCTCAAAACGCGATTGTGTCGATCTCATTCATGATGGCCACGACTTCTTTTAAGGATTTTGTAGCTAAGGAAGAAACATTATGTTCTTTCTTAGACATAATTGCTTTTTGAACCACAGAAACCACCATCTGTGACCACAAGACTGGACCTCTTTGACCTCACTGCACTTAAGCCTGACTAAAGGATAAAGGGAGAGTATGTTGCATATCCAACTTTAATGCCTTGGACAACATGAAATGAAACTACTTTTCTTTTCTTCTTTTGTTCTGTATTATTTATCACCTTCTTGAACTTTAACAAGAGCTGCTAAAACGTAAACCTGCAAACTTTATGCCCCCCCCTTCTGGCAGTGAAACTAATTACACAAACACCGTCAATACATGTCAATGATATATTCTTCGCAGACGATCGAATTCTCTTCTAAGCCTTACTTTAACCGACAGCAGAACACAATAGATGGATGAATGGACAGCTAAAACTTTTTTTGGATGCTACCTTGGTTTTAGCTGCTGTAGTCTCTATTCCCCCTGGTTGCTCCCCTCTCCAGCTCTGTCAGTTTTTACTAATTAAACTAATCTAGTGCCAGCGTGGGAATGTCGCCACAGAAACCAAATTAAAAACTCCGGTACACTGCAACCTACAGAGAGACTTGCGCGGCGCCGATAGGCTTAATAAGCATTGTGCGGACTCGTTCAGCAGTGTTTACATGTAAAACACCCATATTCCAGCGTTAACCACCGCTATAAGGGAATTGTCATGTATGCATTTTGAATACATAAATGATTTTAAAAAAGAACACTACCTGATTTTACGCACTGTGTGGTATTCACGACCGGCGAAACAAATCCCTATATTCGTACATTATGCATAACCCTATTCCGCACGCACAGCCATTCCTGCTGAAGCGTCCTTCAGCAAGCAAGACACCCTTAAAGCTCCAAGTAGTTTCCCTTTACTGCCAAACTGCTGCTAGTGAAGTGTGCACAAATTTACAGTGTCTCAGCGCATTATAAGAATTAGATCCTGGCAGCACAGTGCGTAATGTGATGATTTTACAGCGCTGTATCTCAGAGTCTGTGTTTATAGATGATTGAACCGCAAAGATTCCTGCATTACATTCATCAGTCTTTGTCCTTCCGTCAGTTTCAGACAATCACGCGCCCTCCTCCTCCTCTTCCTGCCCATCTGACGCAAGGAATCAGTGGCAAAGCTTAGCCGGCTGGACCCTGGGGAGCTGCTGGTCTACCTGTAGACAGCCACATCAGATCTTATTCCCTGCACTGGAACACAATCATACAGTGAGAGGGAGAGCAAGCTCCATCCGTGGAATACTGATGCAGGAACCGGGCATCGGCAAGACAAGCTCAGAGAGGCTTGAGGAACATGGAGGCCAAGGGATGAATTCTTAAAAACACTGTGTGCAGGACTTGGAGAAATGTTTGCGGAATCAGAGGAATGGCAAGAATGCTGGAGGATGGCATGAGTTTGTAGGAGGCAGCACCAGAAGAGGTTAAAGGGGAAGTGCACTGGGAGCGACCTTTAGGCTGCTGGTGTTTGCAAGAGTTCTAGTTTCAAAAAAAAGAAAAAATCGTCTGTAACTCGAGGAGAAGTTTGGAGCTTTTGAGAGAAAGAGAATTCAGTGACACTGGGATGTAGAATTGGATGCAAAAGCTGGTTGTTCCGCTGCTTTGACCAAGACTGAAATATTTCAGCGACTAGACGGATTTCAATGAGTCGTGCAGACGTTCATTGTCCCCAGGAGATGAATCCTTCTGAGCTTGTCAATCTCCTGAGCTTCATTTCAGCTCCAAGGGGTTGACATTTTTGGATTTGAGTAAAATATTCTTAAACAACTATCGGAGGGACTGCCATGAGGTTTAGCTTAGGCGTTAATGTTGCCTTGGGAGTGAATCTTAATTAGGTTGCTGAGCCACTGTCATTTCATATAGCGCCACAAGTAGGTCATAATATTTAGTTGTCCCATGAAAAAATCTAATAATGCTATAAACAGTTCTTTATTTATCCCCACTTTCCACCAATCGGTGGAGGCGATGACCCTCTTTCCTGAGTATGTTTCTGCTGGAGTTCTGTTGCTGTTAAAACAGTTTTTTGGTCCAATTATTGGCAAGTTGGTGCTTAAATGGAATTAAAATTTTATGAAATTGATTTTTTTTAATATTAACTCAATATAAATTGCAGGGAGAAAAGAAAAATAATCCATCCTCAGTCAAATCAACCAATTGATAATTTGATATGACCATATGTAAAGTGTATAAAACTTTTTAACTGTACTGTACCTCAACTATAAAATGTTAAAGAAATATTGTGAGTGTTTAAAATACTGCAATTATTCAAAATAGAATGACAAAAAATTCACTGTATTGCCTTTAAAAATGTGCCTGACAAGAGACATATTCTTGTTTGCTAGCACCACCAGACTTTCTTAGCATCAAGTTAAACATACTTTCCAAAAAACTTGACTTTTACTGTCATAATTTACTTAAATGTTGACAGGAATGGAAGAACTTGGCGATTACGATGACTCCAACATGACATGAATGCAACGTACGAGTACTTACATGCTACAAAGCTAAACTACAACGTTGACCATGCCAATCATGATATCTGCGATTATCAGATATGATTATAACATTAACAGTGTCATTGCGAACATGTTAGCACATTGCTGTTAGCATTTATGAATACACTATCATATGGCTAACACAGCTTGCTCTTATTTTCCTACGACGAGCCACAAGGTTAGAAAACGACCAAGCGAGGGCAGCTACACTGTCGCAAAGTCATCTTTATATTGTTGCTCAAGCAATCTTTGCTGTGCTATTGTCACCGTAAGTAAAGAAAATGGTCGAAGGTATGGTTGAATGCTGCTGCAATGGCAAGAACATCATTGTTTTTTGCTTTTGAGAGCGAAAGGACGAAAACGTATAACTGGTTGACACTTCATCACGTCACTGTAAAAAAAAAAAGTCGAAGCCAACTGAACTTTAAGGGGTGCAGCTTCATGCTGCAACAAGTGTTGGACATCATTTGCAGCCATTTGATTTTGTACTGGTAGTCTGAACACACATTAGTCTTCTTAAACCCAAATAATATACCTAACAGGAATCGATAATTTCACCATACACGTACATAAGTTAATGGAATTACAACATGCCATTTCCTATTCTCAGAAATATTAGACATAAAGTTTGGCTTTTCTTTTAGAGGTGTCTATACGTTTACTTTTAAACCCTTAGATAAGGAGGTAGCATCATTCTTAACCTCTTAAAAACTCACATCTACAAGTTGGCATGATTGTTTCCTTTGGTTTGCTATGTATGAAACAGCGAAAGTTGGACATATTTGACTGCTAATTTCTTCATAATGTCTCTTCTTGCGTATTAAAAAAACACCATATGGACACAATAACAAGGTAAATAAACAACTTGACTTTCACCTGAGGGGTTTTTTAAGGATACCAGAGGAAGACTTGTGGCTTGAAAGTAGCCAGTTCCTATCCAGACATGCATCTGGTAGCCTGAGAAAAGCGACTGAATGAGAAGCACTAACTCGATTCCCTACAGCTGACATTAATAAAACCCAATTGCTGGCTGTTCAGAAGCCAAAAGCCGAAGTCTGGTTGTATTGAGCAGCTCCAAAGCTTTAACATGTATTACTGTGCGTATGAGAATCAGATTACCGCTGGAAAAAGGTGAGTCACGCTGGAAAATCTTCCCAGAGTAAATAAACATTTTAAAATTCAAAGTTAATTTTTGCCTGTGTTACTCTGCTAGGATTTCTCCATGACTCTGATTATGTCTCCCATTTCAGACTATTGGAGCAGTTCATGCAGACTATGGAGCAGTCAAAACACTGCAAGCCATTTTAGGTGATTTACAGTATTATTCTCATCTAATAGCTGGCTTAAAACGCTAATCGTGCATGCTAATTCCTGGCTTAGTGTGCCTATGGATTAGAAGCCCATGTAATGTACAGTTAATCTCATATACACTGCACTGAAAATCCGCCTAGAAGGGTTTCTCATCATCAAAAATTTTCCCTCTAATTATGTCTCCAGAGAGAAGCTCAACTCCCACTCGAGGTGAGTTGGTCCATGCAGGATTCTCGGGTCCACATGCACGTGGAATACAGAATGCATGCCCTTGATCAAGCCCCCAGCCTTTATATCCAGATCCATCGATAGGAAGTGATGGACGTTTTCTTGCATATTATGCAGCTGGTAATAGAATTTAATCCCACCACAAGGCAGAATATGTCTATCTTCCTTTTCCCTCTTTAATAATCAGCTCTCCGTCTTGCTTCTGTACAGTCACATTTAATAAATCTCAATCTCTTTAAAGTTCAGTGGAGACGTTCAAGAGCATTTTCCCAAACTCTCTCTGAACTCACAAACAATAGCTAAAAAAAATAAAAAATCTAACGTGATGTGACTGCTCTCCCTTTAGCGAGTTCTTCTGCTCTTTTCTGAAATATTAATAACCTATTAATTATCGGAACAGTGGCAGAAATAGCGGGGAGTGAGACAGAGGGATTGAGGCCACACAGATCTGAAAGAATACAAAGAGAAGTGAAAACAAGGCTGGATTTGGCTTCATACTCTTCAACCCGGCAGATTCTCCGCAGAGACTCGAGACTGTTCTGCCCCTTTCAAAGCGCCTGCCTGTGGTCTCATTTACGACTTTCTCTCATATTTCGATCAAATCTAGAAATAAGCCCGATATAATGCTGCTTCTGTTATCAGCGGGCTCAGTTTTGACCTGCCGCTCGCTCTGAAGTGACAGTTCTCTTTTTCAAGCGCTTCTGCTTTTGCCCATGAAAACTAATGAGGAATTAATTCGTCCGTAACTCATTCAAGTTCAAGTTTGATGTCTTTCATCTTGATTGATTGACTGACGTCCTTTTACTTAATTAAGATAAAACCAATTGAGAGAACGGCTCTCATTTACAATGGTGCCCTGAAAATACATGATGAAAGTAATTGTATCATTAACAAAGGCTTAAACTGTTTAAAGGTTAAAAATGTGTCTCACCCAAGAAAGCACTGAAGCCAATTCCAACGATGAGGGGGTTAGATGTGGCTCAGATGGTAGAGCGGTTGTCCTCTGATTGTAAGGTTGGTGGTTTGATCCCTGGCCCCTCCACAGTCAAAGTGTCCTGACACTGAAGATATGGAAGATATATATACGTTATATAAGTGCAGATCATTTACCAAGCATCGTGAGCCAAAGCAGTCTTTCCCAATTCCATATTCATTAATGAAATATCAAAGGAGATCCAATCTTGTGAACAGATATGATAACCCATATTTCTACGTCCTAAAGCTGTACAAAGATCTGTAAGCATTCAGACACAGACAAAATCAATACTGAAAGATTCTGCAAAACTCCTTCACATTTTCTTACGGTGTGGCTCTAAGGATTTCACTTTAAGCATTGGTGTTGGCTCATTAGCAAATATTTTCACAGTAAAATGCTAAATCAGAATTGTCAGTGTAGTAATGGAAAATATAAGCCTATTACGTGGACATTTTGAGCATAAAAAGTGAAGCCAACGCCAAGTGCCCTAAAGCAGCATTCTTTCCAACAGCCAGCAGGGGGCGACTCCTCCGGTTGCAATAAAGAAGTCAAGAGGTGTACAAGAAATGTCCATACTTCTTCACTGGTTGGCTACCTCAGTAAACATTGTCCTCATTAATTTATGATTCAAATCGCTAATTTGAAGATGCTTTAGATGAAGAATGGTGTTAATTTTTTAAAACTATGGTCCCATTAAGAGTGAAATAGACAATAAGGCAGAGAATGTTTTTGGTTGGATCAAGATGGCGATGAGCAAATGCCAAACTCGAGGCCTAAAGACTCAATTGATGCACAGAAAACTGCTAGCATAGCTGGTAATACTGCAGTCACCTGAGCATTACCACTACAGTGTAAGCTGATGGTGAAGGCTGTGGTTGCGGTACGTAAACTTTGGTTGCGACACGGTTAATATTCTTGGTCTGCTGAGGAAATCTCATGGTTTACCCTCATGACAAGCTGTGTCCCATCAGTGGGTTACTTTCTAAAAACCTGCACAAGTACTATTGCACAAACATTGTTAAATTTTTCTCAGTCAGGGCTCCACACTGCAACAATGTAGTCACAATTTACAGTTTTACTTACTACAGTTGTTTTTTTTGTCAAATCATCATTGCATATCATGTGAAACACCAGGACGGAGCAAGAATTGAAATGAGGGTGAATTAGATGGAGAGTGATTAGAGCGCAGATCTAATGCACCTCCTGTGCATTACAAGACAATTCAGATTAAGGATCAGCAGGTGGTCCTGCGCTGAAAAAGGCAGATCTAGTCCTTCCAACAGGACTGGCTCATAGATTACATGACTGAGATACTGCAAAGAACGGGGCAATCGTAGGGAAAACTAAAGTTTGCAGACACAACCTCCTACTTCCAACATGAAGCTCACATAAAGCACCATAACAGCATGAAGCATAAGCTACACAAGGACAGACGCACTAATGGAATTGTGGCCTGTTTGGCTGTTTATTTATTTTTCTCTCAACTTCACCTTGTGACTTTATCCTTTAAAATAAAACAGTAAATTGATATTTCTTTCTATTTGTTATTCACAACAAAAGCATTCATCAGTAATAAAAAAAAAATAGGAATGTGTTGCATTGCGTGTCAGTTCCAGTGGTGCTCCTGGAGCCCTGTCACAGTAACCATCACATCAGATCAACTGCAGGTCCGTGATGAGAAGGTGGACTCCAGTGAACCGTACGCTCTGCATTTGTCCAGCATGAGACTCATATTGACTTTTTATTTCGTGAGTCGTCGGCATTTAAAAGGGAAATGTACGATCATATTTATTGCACCGTGTGTATCTGCTGCAGGCGGTTGTTTTCCAGAATAAGGGCGCGTGAGGGACGCCTCAAGGTTTAACATTCAAAATAAAAGCTGAACTCATAAAACATGATGCATCACCACAGTTTAAACAGATCAGCGGTGCATGGAGCATATGGGTGTTAAACTACATCATATCAGTGGACCAGATCTCACAGGATATAATGTTTTTCTGTGAGTGCCAACAAAGACAGTCCAGTGGGGCGAGTACAGTGCACTGTGTACGCAATATGCACTTCTGGTTACCGCACAAAAGTAGTCAAAATAAAACTTTTCTCACTGAAAAAATAAATCCTCTTCTTTAGGTGCAGCTATTTTAATGTTTGCAACTCAAAGATGACATATGCAGGGAAAGACCCACAGAGGTCATGCTGGTGATGCATTGGAGTTTTTATGTACACACAATGAAAGCAGGCAATTATATGCATTTTTTTAAGATGGCAGTGGGAGTTTTTAATGGGCACATATAGTGACAGTGGAAATATTATGCAGATTTGTGGTAAAAACTGAGTTTTTGGTTGTGACTTTGGGCTTTTTTCTACTGGAAACTGGCAGCGACTTGCAGTTGGGCCTCAAATTTATGGTGGCATGGAGAGTGGTTATGCAAATGTGTGGTGACACATCCATGGTTTGGAAAGAAATTATGGATTTGGCCTTCAAATTAGTGAGAAACCATTTTGCCAAGAAGGTGCTTCTTTTTGCACATGCATGGTATGAATAAAAATGAAACTGTCAGCATCCAGGTGCAAGATGAATTCCTGTTGCCTTTATTAACTTCATTAGTCAGTGAAGGCCGAAGCCAAATATGCAAATACTGAACATCTCAGGTTGATATAGTACATATATAAAGAAGTTGATCATATCTTGTCCACCTTTGGCCTTTCGCGAGATTTAATTTAAATGATCTCAGCACATTCCACGAGATGTAGAGTACATCAGCTCCACAGTGCTGATTTATATTCCTGCGGTAGCTTTAAAACCCCTGGATATCCTCGGTGTCCTGTTCGTTCCTTGTATCCCCTAAAGTCAATGTTTGAGGGGCCAGTGGAAAATGTATTGACTTCATCACTAATGCATATGCATTTTCTGACATTTAACAATGCACATTCAGTGATTCTGAACTGTCCCCGAGTGCCATTTCTGCAGAGACGCTATCACAAGTCAAATGTGTTTTTTCTGCCGCTTCCACACACCAGTTCCTTATCTCATCTTGTTAAAGTCTCTGATTGTATGGATGATAAGCGTGGACAAATTCTCACGTTTGATCATTTACTTACAGGAAAATATTCCATTTGATATCTACTATATCCACTATAGCTTCAAAATAGCACGTATATGAAAAAGGTCCTCATCAAAGCTTCTCTCAGAGAGACGCTGCTCTTAATCTCTTACTTTGCCTCTTGTCTGTGAAGCCGCTAATGGGTGGAACAAAACACTCTGTCTTCTCCTCAGGATATTGCTGCTTGTAGAGCTAATCAGGTTGGAAATGATGACTGTATGTGAGTGTGAGTGTGTGTGTGTGTGTGTGTGTGTGTGTGTGCGCGCGTGTGCAATCCCACACAAGGACATGCCCGTTTGTACGGCCCTTATCTCCTGTCCTCATTCAGCCTCCTCCTAACAGCACATTAACCTCTCTGTCTCTCTCTAACTAGTACATACATCCACATTTAAAATGTGCTTAGAGTATCAAAAATGCATTATGTTTACACATCTTATCTTCAAGGGCCTGCTTCTTTTGCCCACTGGTAATTGTAGCGTTAATGTATGTACATCTTCACAACTTCCTCCCCAGATGTTTGGTAGGTTCTTCAGGACTCGCAAGCATCATAAGCTGGTCCCTGCTGACCACTTTGCTTCATTTTATAGAGATTATAAAGGCACTGCATACCGTGAAGGTCATTGAACACTGTAAACTCAGCAGGAGTCCACATCAAAAGGGAGAATGTACTGGATATGCAAAATATTATTCTCATTGTCCAGCAGTTCTTGCACTGAATATAAAGCATTTTATATGTTCAGTATCTTGCATTTTAATTTGCATATTCAATTATTTATATTAGGGTTATTCAGGGTATACCAACACCAAATACTGCTCCAAGAACACGGTTCTTTTATTCTAAAACTGAAAAATGGCCAAACCCTTCATGGTGTCACCCATAGGTTTTCTGAGTATCGGTTTTCGCCATGTTTGCAGTGTCTAACTCCTACCTCCTGGCTAATCCAACATTCAGCAAGCGTTAGTGGAGCTGAGGCGAACCACGGATTGTCCTGTGGCCACCTGTCATTCATAGTAGCAATGCCCTTAATTATGCAGAACTTTAAATAAATGGCAAAATGGACTGCACTTGTATAGCTCCTTTCTACCTTAGTGGTACTCAAAGTACTTTATAATATGTTTCATTCACACACACGTTCATACACCAATGGCGACAGAGCTGCCCGGCAAGGCGTTTGCCTGCTGTTGAACACTTTGATACGTGGAGGGGCCGGGGATCAAACTGTCAACCTCACAATTAGAGGACAGCCTGTTCTCCCGCCTGAGTCACAGCTGCCCTCTTAACACAATCAAATGGGCGAGTTATTTAAAAAGTCTTCCCTGGGTCAGTCGTCATGAACAAGAAAATCATCTTTCAAGACTAAAACTATACTTGTGCCATGCAGCAAACATGTTTATTTTTCCTGTTAAGCTGAATATTTCATCATGGGGGTCTATTGGGATTGAGTCACTTTTGAAGAGAGCCTCAAGTGGCCATTCGAGGAACTGGCACTTTCTGTTGATGACATACCAGCCATGGAAGGAGCCACTTGATTTAACATCTGTAAACCTCTGTGTTAAACTGATATTCAAGATGTGTAAGCTAGTGTGAGAGACTGGAACTACACATCACTTTTGCATTCACAGACAGTTACGAACACCACCGAAGTGTGGTTGTAATTTTTATACTACTGTCTAGTTAGATTGGCAACTATTACCATACATGTGCAGTAGATCAGTGTCTGTACCTATTTTGTGCATGCACAACCCTGCCAAGCAGCTGCAGACTTTCCACATGATGAAATCTATCTTTACCTTTGTGTATCGTAGATGCAGGAGGTATAACACTGACCTTAACAGTAAGACCGTCTTTTCTAGGCTTGTGAAATTTTTATCTGTGGTGTTTTGATGGTTTACAAGACAGTTCATCCTGGAGAACAGCTGTCATCAACTGGTGGAGTCCTTCTTATGATAAAGTCTGTCTTTATTGATTTATTTGCTCTGCTTTACTGTTTCTACAACTCTTAAACCTCAACCCAACCTCAGCCCAGATCACGAAAGGTAACATTATATAAAACACTATTTCAAGGTGAATTAAACATCGTTCCAGGAGAAAACAGATTCTGACACATGATCTGCACTGCAGTCGCTGTCTGTCAGCGTCCACGAGAAAGAAAGAAAAAAAAAAAGCTTCCTTTAGTGTAATTTCATGCTCCGACAAAACCAGCCTCCTAAACACAGTAGCTCCTCTGCAAAGGATTTGTTTTGTTTTGTACTCTGGTCACTAAAACCTGATCATAACTGTAAGCTGTTTTCAACTTGTGGGCCATTTTAGAACAGCCTGAATCATTGTCCATGTTCCAACCGCCCATGTGGAACCTCTTTTAAAAGAGGAAGAGCACCTGTTCTAGGGTAGGTATTTCTGGGCGCCATGAAAAACAGCAGTGCAGGTTGACACTGACTAACTCTGAAAGGGCAAGAAGAAGTGTTTACCAGTGATAAACAGATACATAGATAGATGAATAGGCATCGCTCCAGCATCCAACATAACAAACCCTACAGTGTTCTATTTCCTGGGTATACATAGAACTGGAGTTGCATCCAGTAACCACTGTTTGGGAGTTGACGTCTGCTGCGATTCTATCAGTGTTACATAAGTAGTAAATATGAACGCTAAATCTGTGAAGTACTCATTTAAAAGTTTTGGATGTTGTCAACACAAGCCCCAAAGCATCAAAAAGACAGCAACGTAACGCCGTGGGATGCAACCTTCCTTCCCGGTGGTCTCTGTGGTGGTCTTTATGCGTCATTATAACTTACAGCCACCAGTCACTCTTCAAAGAATCTTAAAAGTGCCTCTGCCTGTGGCGATACTATTTTAAAGCTCATCTTATCTCCGAGGATTGAACATCTCTTGCATGCGCATTTGAAGAGCCGTCCTCTGGGTGGATTGCGAGAATGAGACCAACCAGGGACATTTCCCAGAGCGCCGTCCAATGTCAGATGAATGCATGCTAAGTGAGAACAACTCGCCAAGCTGACGTGGGTCATTTCCCAGTCTCTGAGTCAGCGACATGTTCCACTTCTCTCCCACGTTCTCACTCCTTCCCACAGTCCCCCGACTTTCACATTTGCTTGCAAGGAAAATAGCAGAACGGATCTGTGATCAGAGATTTGTGACAAGGTGTCATAAGTAGCCGGGAAATATTTGGTATGCATATTCACAAGAGATGGTGAGGCCTTTGTTTTAAAAGTTATTATTCCTGGAGGTAAGTTGTAAGTAGTTGAGAATATAAATTGCGATTCAGAAGGAATAAGACGATGGGTCGAGCAGATGTAGCTTTTATACATTTACATAATCGTGCCTTTTTAATTTGAAGTATCTCTCATGATCATAGTAAGAATGGTTTTAGAAAACAAAAAGCAAGGTGATGGGGAAAAATAAGACTAAGAGGCAGAAAGTGTGTTAAAATCAGATTTTTGTCCAGCAGTGTTAAATAAGAGCTGTATAATGTTGACATGTTGAGTTAGTTAACATGCTGAAAAAGCCATTTTAATGTCATCAAGACTCTGGCGGCACTCAATAGGGGGTGTGACATGAGGGGGACAGGATTTGGAAGGCAGTTGCGGCCTCATTGAAAAGGTGCTGCCTTCATGGAACATGATTTCTCAGTGAACAGAGTAATTAGCATGTCAGAAAGAATTACATTATTTCCAAGGTGCTACTCACAAATGAATTAATCATACTGATTTGCAGTTTTATTGCCCGTTGTATGCTTCACACACAATGCGGAGCCAGACTCTAAATATGAAACACATGGTCTTAAATATAGGTGCCTTTATGAATGTTTACCAGCTTTGTTAGTCTCTAGAGGCAGCATGCATGTGGTGAAAGCAAATGTTCAGTTCAGGTTATTGACATTCAAACATGTTAAAAACATGAACGAACAAAATTCATTACCCAGGTCCAGCCGTGTACAGAATGGCTATCGCTTCCATGGATATGACTGGTAGACACTTTCCTCAACCTACCAGTAGGTTCAGTCGACCGTTATCACCTCATTAAATCGTGGCCATGCTATAAATCAGACATGTATGAGTGTTTGCTGAAATGGGGTTTGCGGTGGTAGAAGTCAAATGCTGATTTTTTTACCCAGGAGACTATGGTTCATGGTTAAACATGGGAACAACATTCTTGGACTTTTGCTTTACTTTTATTTTAGATTTCTGGTTTTCAAACTACTTGTTTAGGATTAAATTTCTTGCAGTTTCTTCACACTGGACAAAATATCCTATACGCTTTGCGGTGATACTTTGCTGGAGGAAACCAGCTGGGGAGCACAAGAGTTCGCCTACACAATCAAAACTACTTCTGTTTATCTTTGATCAGAATGGATGCAGTGGATTCAGTTTGCCCAGTCGGAACCATTACTTTGCCAGTGATGACAACTGATATTGCCCATTTAACAGGCTGACAACAGAATTCTTGCTATTCAAGAAAGCCTTTCTGAATAGGTAAAACTGGGTTCAGATCATAGGAGTTATAAGCTGATTTATCCCCGTGTCACCCATCCTGACAGTCGAAGGAGAAACCTTGGTCTGAACTGATATTTTGCCAACAGTATTTGGTTATGTGAGGGGTTTACAGATCCAGTCTTAAACTCCTGAAATTGCTCACAGACTCTTGAGGTTGCCCTGATGATACTAAACATGTTTGACATTTAGGAAATAAAATTTGGATGGCAACGAATCTCACAATACTGTCCAGAGTAGTGGAAGCTAGAAGCATTTTAGTCCTTGAGGTTAGCTACAGATATTAGGACTGCAAATCTTAAATAAGGTCCTTAACCAAAAGTCATCAGCCTTATCAATCAATAACCACTCCAACGGCATATGTCAGTTGACATTGCTCCTCTGCCACATTTAATTTGGTGGCACTTTAGGTGGCCTTGTATAAGCACATTTCTGCACATCAAAAACACGAGAGCTATAGCCAGTTAGCATCACAACAGACTTTCTCATGGTGGCTGTTTATAAGCTAAACTCCCACAATGCTCTCTGCTTGCCTTGCCGACACAGAACTGACAGAAGTCCGAGCGACCGCCTCTTTGGATCTCTGTAGTGTTAAACACTAAGAGGCTCCACCTGGTGGCGCAACCAGGTACTACAGCTAATCTACAACACATTGCATGTCCTTCATGTTCTGCCTTTTTGCTTAAAACATTTTTAAACAGCAATTAATCAATCATTCATCCCCTATCAGATATTAAAACTCATCATCACTTCTCACATCTTTCCAACCTTTTATCACTGTGAAGTATTATTAGCATTACAGTAAGTTGTTGCACCACACTCTTCATTTTGTTTACATCTGTTTCCCCATAAAATTACATGAAGTGGTGTTCCCTGATTGCTCCCTCGGGCATAATAATCTTAATAATATCCTGTAGTGTGTGAAGGATCCTTATTTTCCGGTCTTGTAATGTGTGCATGTCTGAGGTTAGAGAGAAGAATATTGATGATGCTTTCCCCGAGTTTAAAATCTGTTTGACAACTCCAGCAAGTGTGAGTTTGGCTTAAAATGTAGCATCTGTCAAGAAACCACTGAATGATGCAACCTTGGAGTTCTACAGTCCTGTACTTATAAGAGCATTTCAGAGTAAGAATTCAGTCCGAACAGGCTAAACAATCCGACAGACACAGGCTTTTCACATTCATACAAATCAATGTATTATTTATGGAGCTATTTATTTAGATCTGCTGATGGTGGGGTAAATATTCAGTACATATATTCAACAGGGGGAACTGATTTCCTCCCTCTGTATAGGGCCCATGTTAGTAGGTGAATGGTGAAGTGGACAGTGAGAGAGAAAATTCCCCCGTGGAGAGTTGCTCCACAGTGCACAGAGTATGCAGGGCTCGATTAACAATTGGAAAAACTAGGCAACTGCCCGAGGCCCTCGGACTCCAGGGGTTACAGCAGAGTTACTGCGTGTCAACTACTTTGCGATAAATTCATGAAAATGCTCCTGGCAATCACTAAAGCACATCATCGTGACAGGGGCCTGAAGATGGATCCTGCTTTATTACCAAATTTTAAGATCCTTTCTTGAAGCTGTGCCAAAATCTAGTTTCACAGCCTTCATTATGTAAGACTTCCTTCTCTCTCTTTTTTTTTTTTTTACATGCAGCATACTGCTGAATTCTGCTGTGTCTGATGAAACTGCTACATGATACCTTGCCCCAAACCTAGTAATTGGGGTCCATTTATTTCATTTTTGCCCCAGGGTATCCTAACAATCATTCCAATGGGATATTACACAGTTTATCCCAGATGTGAGGCACTAAGTATTGAAATTATGTCAATGATAACAAGTGACAAGGACTATTACAACAAGTGGATTACATAATATTTTAAATTTGACGCATTTTTAACACTTGCTGTGGCGTGCCAACATTTGTTATATAAGAGCCGAATATGCAAACGGGATCATACTGCATAAAATTAAATGTTTGAGTAAGATGTGTGTTAATTTTGGCATCATACTTTTACACCTATAACCAAGACAACCTAAACTGAAAGCCACAAAACCACTGACAGGTGAAGTGAATGACATCGATCATGTTGTTACAATGCAACGTCTGCTGGGGAACCTTGGGTTCTGAAATTCAAACATGACCCATCAACCTGAACGTTGCTGCTGAAGTAATCTTACATAGCCAGATCTGTCTCCACAGTGCCGTCAGTGCTGGAGAATGGTCTGGCTACATCTTGTTTTAAAATAAAATAAAAAAAACACCTAAAGAACCAAAGAAGGTGCATGATCAGAATCTGCATCAAAACTCATATTTTAAGTGAGTAGGTTGTTGTTTGGAGGATGTTGTTTGGAGGATGTTGTTTCTTGCAGGAAATGGGATTTTGTAACACACAAAGATAGGAGAAGGAGAAAGCGACAAGAAATGTGTAGTGAAAATGACTTATACCCTGAGTCTACATCCAGTGAGTCAGACTACTGCACACCAAGCACTCTCCCCAATGGCATCAACACTCTATGATGGGAGTGGCCTCCCGTAGCATTACAACACATGTTATAACCCTGTGGGCTCATTTGTAGTTTTTGGGTCATTTGTATTTTTGCCTGTGTTTTGCTGCAGTGTTCTCTCCCTTAGTGCGTGTGTGATGAATGAGTGAATTAGGAGCAGGTGGTGTCCTTTGACTGGCTGCCTCGCCTGATTCCTGCCACGCGATTGGTCATGGGGCGGGTCCTAATCTATTTCAACAGCCCACCAACTGCACTCTGTCTCCTCTCCAGCCTTTCCACCACCAGGAAATATCGGCATGCCACATCATCGTTGCCTCTATTGTGGAGTGATGTGTCAGTAATTTGCAGATTGTCAGTGTGCTGTGAATTTTGTGAGTGAAACTGTTTGTGATTATGTACAGAGACAAGTGAGAGCAGAACCTTTGTGAAAACCTGTAAAATAATTGTAAATAGCAGTGGAGCAGTAGTAGGAGGGAGAAGCCCTTTTTCCTTTAACCCTTTTCCGGCTCTTGTCTCCCTCTGAAGAAATAAAAACTGCTCACATTGAACTTGGCATGCTGATGTTGCTGGCCTTTCCTGGAGTGGGAAGACTGGGGGAACACACATTCATGTTGTGTCAAAGGTTTCCCCAGACCGGGGCATAACACACACCAGAAAAACTGCTCAGGGTGTTGAACCAACTTCCAAAATCCCCTAACCACAGTCCGATCAAGCATCCATGGTGTGCACTGGAACAAGCCTGGTCCAAGGAGGCTCCACCCTGTAACCTCCAGGACTCAAAGGAACCGCTCCAAACAACCTGGTGCCTGACACCACATGACACCTGCAGAGGTCCTGCACAAAGGCTGGTACAAAGCTGTTCTGGTGGCACAAAAGGGGATCCACACAATATTAGGCATTATTTGGCTTATAATGTCAATGTATTTGTATTTAGGTGTATGTATTACAATACCATATGCAGTTATTAATCAAACACTGGGGAAATTTGCATTGTTACAAAAAAGCAAAGGGAATAGTGCAAACATGTAAGACATATCAGTAGAAAAAATTAACTAAAATATACACAAGTACTCGTGCTGATTGTCCAAATGCCTCTGAATGGAAGTAACGATATTGCACAGATGGTTTACTGAGCAGAAAGAATACACCTAAAGCTTACGCATATAAAGTGTTGCGACTTTCCACATTTCAGATACTTTCCACAGTCAATAAAGTCTAATTAGTGTGAGTTTAACTTTCAACGTGGTTCCTCGGAAGGATTCTTAGACGCTTGATAAACACATGCATTGATCTGTGGTTGCTGCTGAGTAATTTCTCAGAGCTTATTTTGAGTATATTTACCTCTCCAGATGTTAAAAGGGTCAGTGTGACGGCTGCAAATCCTGCACTGACTCCTCCTTGGATTAGTGATGTAATTCTTATCATCCCTTTATCCACCATCTCCCCCCCCCTCCTCTGGTTTTCTCAATTTTTTCCCTGACCACAGTTGTTAAATGTGTGTTGCCACTCATGACGCCGAGTACATGCAGTTGTAAAAGAGGTTGAATAAGGAGGAATGAATTATCGTGGGGGTCTGGCGGTGTGGACTGGCGCCAGTAGTGGCCAGTCACATCAGCTCGTCTCATTCCCTTTAAAAGCAGCGAGCTGCTCTCGACGGGGCACTGACAGGGCTGTAATGGATGAGAAGCCTGGCTGTGCCACAGCGAGAAGAAATGGATGTCCTCATGCGGGAAGGTGCAGAGTTGAAAGGTTGGAAATATTTCGCAGCATCACATCAGAATTCAGTGTCACTTAATTACGTAATTATGCACAATCAACGGCCACAACAAGCATTACATAGACGGCCGTGTTGCGGCGCGGTTCAGGGAGCGCCGGCCTTGATGTTGCGACACTTTTGCTGTCTCTCATCACGGATAACACATCCAGACCCTAAATCCTTTTACCCCGTGGAAAATCAGCCTCGTTTGTTTACCTCCAGGGCCGAGTTATATCTAACAATCATTCGTCACAGGACAGAGCGCCCTGTCTCTCCCTTTCATCTCGCTCCAGTTTGGCCTTGAAGTACGACCTGAATATGATGCACACACGCCGTCGCCTCGCTCCAATCCTCCGTGGACAAAATGCACCACAAACAGGCTTTTATTTGAACTCATTCTACCTTAGAGACACAAAGCATAAACATTTGGCTGTTGTGCTTTTCATCGGTTTAGTATGCATGAGGCGACGGGGGCTCGGGTAACCACGCTCCAAGAGCAGAGAACTAATCAGGGGAGGATGATTGTTCCCACTCACCTTTCGGCAGTGCAATTTTTGGGACATTAAATGAAGTGCCAATGCAGAATTCAGAGGAGATAATATGAAATTGTGAAAGCATTTGGTGATTTTTTTCTTTTCTTTTTTTTTTGCGCCTAAGCCCCCTACCCCACCCCACCACCCCCTTCCTTCTTTTTCGTTAAAAAGCAGCCAGAGGAGAGTTTGGCTAATGTGTGATGTCCCTAATGTGGACATAATGGGAGAGCAGCGCTAATGTTGCTACGCCAACAGTGGAAATGTCACAGTTGACACACTCAGGCTTAGTAGAAGTGTAATTAGCCTAAACACAGGAGGACTGCACAAACGGAGGACAGACATAAAGCCTGAGAGAGAGCTGGAGTGTGTTGCTATATGAAAAGGAGAGTGACACAATGACAAATGTACGCCGAGACCGTTTTCGGCTCCTCTACAGCTAATGCTCCCCGGCTCTTTTGTCAATCAAAGACTCCGAACAATAGATGACTCATCAATTTGCCACACCAAATTACCCCTGCTTTTTTTGGAGCCTCTCCCCTCCTCCTCATTCCACATTAACCTAAATTGCCTCTGCTTTGCAGTTCAACATGAACTAAATGACAAGCAGCACACGCAGCGCTTTGCCTCTTTTTCCGACTCATTTCACATTCAGCCACGGAAATTAAATCAGGACAGTGGTTTTTTGACATTATTGTGCCCTGGTAATGAACATAGCAATTAGGTGGTGAAAATTAATTTAGGGGGAAAAAAAAACTGAAGGGGCCCTGTATTCAAATTTAAGACCCTTCAGCAGATTGTGGCTGTGATGGTATTTCTCAAAGGCTGGCTGCCGTGAAGCATGTCACCACTGGGGGGCGCTCTTTCACACGCTGCTGATGGCACACAGTGGCGGCGGAGTAATGCTGATTGATGTGCAGAGGCTTGGCCCTCTCTCAGCTGCTGGCGCTGGTAATTGCTTCCATCCTCCTCCCAATGCGAAGCAGCACAGTGAGGGAAGGAGAACATGTTTCCAGGCTCAGCCCTTCCAGCAGGACACCACACTGGATCACTGAACCCCTCCAGAAACACTCACAGAAATATTCCGCAGCCATCCAGGGTGGAGTTTGACATTTACGCCGAAACCTGACAGGAGCTGACAGGAGCGGATCGGGCTGGGCTAAATTTCCCACCTTTCCTTGCCTCGAGTTGAGTGCGGGACCTGGTGGGCTCAGCAGCCTCGGGTGTGGAGGATTTTTTCTTTTCCTTTTTTTTCCTTACAGATATTTGTTGGTCTCTGTTCGGTAGAAGCAGGATTTTCGGGGACAATGTCAGACTTTAATCTCTTTCAATTAAACACTTAATGAGTTTTTATGTGCCTCATTGATCATGTCGAGCCTGAGAGGGACACAAATTAAGGCCTCAGAACAACATGTTCACAAGTCGCGCAAAGCGGGTTCTTTCAGGATAAAGCCGAGAGGAGCGATGTTAAACTGGAGATGCGCAAAAAAGTGTGTAGCGCCTGTGTAATAATGTTTTTGTTTGTTTCACGCCCACCTTGATGTATTTCTGATCTGCTCTGCTTTGTTTCTGGCAGAAGTTCAATAAATGCCATCCCTCCTCTGGCACCTTTCGTGTTGATGATGCAGGTTCCAGTTAGTTTATTCGGATTATTGGATGATGCACAGTTTTAATTTAAACCTCTGCGCAGTGTGAAGCAGTTTAAGGTGAAAATTGCTCCACTACAACATTAAAATGCTACGATATATGGTTTTATGTAAGTCCAAAAGCCCACATGGGGTTAAGGAGTACTGTGAAGTACCTTGAAACACTTATTGTTCGAAAGTTAATCAAATGACTACAAAGAGACACAAAACATCTACAAAGAGACAAAATACGACTATAAAGAAACAAACATGTGGAAAACAATAAACAAAGAGACTCAAAAACTTCTACAGACAAAAACGTAGACAATAACAAAGTATACATCAGATAAGACAAAACCGTACGCAGCGTCAAAGTCAGACAAAGCAACTACAAAGTGACGAAAATGCAGACGATAACAAAGACAGACCAGACATATACAAACAGAAAATGTAGACATAAAGACAGAATAATTACAAAGTGACACAAAACAACTGCAGAGAGACAAAAATGTAAATAAATAAATTAGACACAAACAAGTAAACAGAGACAGATACATGGAAAAAAAGAAACGTAGACAACAGACAGACACAACACATCTACAAAGAGACACAACTGGTGATGAAAACAGACAAAAACAAGAGATAAAAATGCAAACAATGACAAAGAGACACTAAACAACTACAAACCAACAAAATACAAAGAGATAAAAAATGTCTGCAGGCAAAAGAAAAGCCAAACAACCACAAACAGAAGCAAAATAAACCAACTCCAGTAATGTTTTGTGTCTCTTCTTGGGTCTTGTGTAGGAAGGTTGAGGCGATTTTTCAAGAAATTCCTTCTGGATTATTAAAGTTCTATCTAATCTTATCTCTACATGTCGTGCCCAGAGGCTCATTATCTAATAATCCATCTCTTTAAAAAATACAATAATCTGACAATCCCCAATTGTGTAAAAGGAAAACTTTCACACTTTTTTACTTGAAGATCATTTTCTCTGTGAATTCTTTGTTATAACCTTGAACTAATCTTTCGTACGTGTCGTCCTGTTGGGAAACTGAACCACATCTAAGCTTAAGATCACAATATGCCATTAAAGTCACTTTATTCTACGTGTTTCGTTTAAAAAATACACTCAAAGTGAACTGTTTTGTCCAACCAGAGTCTGCAACGAACACAATGTTCTGGGGCACCGCAGCAGCAGCTCACCAGTTACAACACGTGTCCCATGTACCAAGCATAAAGTCCCTCCTGCAGCACTGGATTGTTCCAGATATATTTTCTTTATAATTCAGATAATATTCAGAATCGATATCATGCACTCCTAAAAATGGATCTCGGTGAGATAAGGCCTGCGCTGGGGTTTGAGGATGTTTGCGGCTGAAGCACAGCTTGAGGGAGGAGGACTGACCTGGAAAAGAGAGAGTCTTCGAAACCGTAAGAACAGGAATGTAGGAGTGGAACAAAACTCTGCGTGACAGCAAATCCTTTGTTTTGCAGGAGGTATCGATTGCTGGTAAATGCAAACACTCTCCTGGAATCTAGTCGTGGTGAGCAGCTGAGTGGTGAACACGGAGCCAGAAGACGTTTTAAATAAACTTTGCTGACCATCGTGAACCCGGGACTGTTTCGCACACATGCGAACACGCGGACCAACTTGGTGTAGACTTTCAGATTGTTGGTTTTGGAGATTTAGGAAATCGGTCGGACACACCACCTCCAGTCTGACCGGTGGAGAAGCAGCTGTCGAGCCGCCGAGCGACGCTCCAAACAACACGTCATTTGAAATCACGGAGCGGCTTTAAATCAGGAGCGTGGCACCGGCGGTCACCTGGCACTCCGCTTGATTTACAGATGACGGTTTTACGGCCCGGCAGTCATTGTCATTATACAAGCAGATACAAGTGCACAATGGCTGCATGTACACTCACACACAACACAAGCCCCTGGAGTCCACACACACACACACACACACACAAAAACACAAGCCCCCCTGCCAAACACAGCAGAAACCAATCCGGCAGCAAAGCAAAGGAAGCATGCTGAGAATATCAGACAGAGGAAGAGGACAAAGAGAGGAGGAGGAAGGACAAGCAACATGCTCCTCTCCGCCGCTCAGAGTTTGATACGAGAGTTTGCAGAAATAATTCCACGCTTTCAAATGCGGTGTCCGCTGCATGTCCACACTTTTTATCTGAAGGAACAGATCGGTGCTTTACCTGCTAACTGGCTGTGCAGCAGCAATCACACACGCTGTCGTTCATCAGTGCTGTTTTGTGCTCACCTGTAACTTCATATATGCTGATAAATTATAGTTCAGTGCAAATTCTACGTAGTTTTCTGTGTTCAGCGTTTATCGAGTTATCGCCTGTTAGACATATAAGACTGTGTCTCCTACAGTTTTAATGCTACAATTGTCTCAAAGTGTGTGGAATTCTTTGTAGACTGGTGACGTTCACACTTTGACTGATTATAAACAGTGAGACACAGTGCTTACAGTATGAACTCCATTAAGGTTTTTAAAATGTTGAGTATTACTGAAGTCCTTATAGGCATAACTCACCACTAGGTAGACATCTTGGTCGTTTTATTTTGGGAAACAACCAGACTGCTATCTAATTAAATGGAGAGAAAGTCATAACTTTCCATTTAAATGCATCTCTGCAGGTTCACCTGCCTATGGATCCTGCAATATTCTACAGATGTATATATGGAAATGTGATTGTTTGTGGAGTTAATTCCAAAATGACACCATTCATCACAGGCAGAAACTGTGAAAACAGAAAGAATCATTGGCTTCTCTGCTCCCTGAAGGTCCTTGAAGTAATCATCTGTGACATACTGTTCCATCAGGATGCTTCACAACGACTGCTGCTTTTCTTAACTGTTTTTTCTATAGACAACAAAAAAATCTCACCTGGTCGACTCTTGAAAAAAAGATATACATGTTTATACAAGTTACACAGTGTTTGCTTGTCCCTCTCCAATGTACCTCTCTAATGTAACAGCTGTACAATGAGTTCCTTTATCTGAAGTCACCAGAGAGCCATAACTGAGGTTTCAGTGGTCACCAGGGAATAAAAGCTGCATGTAAATTTTGGTGAAGTTTGCCCCAGAAAAAGATTTGAAAAGCATTTTTCCCCTGCTGCATATAATCTGTTTGTTATATGTTGCATCATGTGGAGTGGATGGACGTCGTCGAACAAAAGCTCCCTTGATATTCTCAAAAGTACATCAGTGGACTGTTATTTATTACATATCATCTGCTCCTGTAAATAGTCATTCCAGTGCACTAATTAACTGTGACAATGCATGTCACAGTGTCACTAAACATAATGCATCACAGCCTACTGCGTCCAGCTCAACCAACACGTAAAGGTCTTAAGTTTTCACGTAATTATAAAGTAAGCCTATACATGCCAATCAGCTGCAATGCAATTACACTTGTTTAGGAATGCATTCATGTCTCAATGCCTCTCTTTCTCTCTCCCTATATCTACAGTAACATGTACAGAACACACAGTCACACATGTAGAACGTCTTGATAAACACAAGCTGTTTAGATTATTGAAAACCGTTTCAGCTCCTTAAACCAACCAAATTAATATCTGAAGTGATTGTAGCGCCGCAATATTTTCAATCACCTTGGCCCTGATTATGGAAATGGTTCATTATTCATTGAAAGGTTTTAAATGTGTGTGTATATGCGTGCGTGTGTGTGTGGGTGGGTGGGTGTGTGTATGTGTGTGCTGAATAGCTATTGAAATGCTAATCTTCCTATTAAATCCAGTTGACTCATACGTTACTGCGTTCCCTGAGATGCATGAGGCTTTTATCTGAGAAAAAAGGGAGAAAAGATTCATGAAAATCGATATCTGACTCTCTGGTAATGTCGCTTTGGTCGGCATTGTCAATTCCAACTTTGTGAACATTAATGAGTGTCCTGTGGGTTTTTGCATTTTATACACTTCGCGCAATAGACGACACCACAACAGAACTCGCTGAATACATTCAGTTGATTTCTCGTCTTTTGACAAACACAAGAGAAAAACAGTACACTATGAGTCGATCTTTTCAGCGGCTTGCTTAAGGTGGTCATTAAAATTAGTTGCGCTGTTTTTCCGAGGTGACCTCTGAGCAGTGTGGGTGAACAATATGCCGCCGTCTCATCTGACAATGACATCAATTTACTCCACAACACTTCTGATGTAGCTGTGATTTTATAACCTTCTCACATTTGTCGGCAGGGCCACGGATAATAATATAGTACAAAAAGATTAGAAAACGAAATGAAGCATGAGACACTGCCACGTCTCATCTGTTTGTCATATTTGCTGCTCTGTACGGTTAAAGTTACTCAACTTCTACCTCAGTTATTTATTACTTTGATCAAAAATTAGCAAATGATTTAAAGCTAATCAATGTTTTTTATATGAACGATACATTAAATACACACGTGTGAAGTAAAAGTGTTCACTCGGTGATGAAGCCGCATCAAATTATCTCCCAGCGTTGGAGTTCTCCTTCGCTCTACTGAGCATTTTAGCTTCTTTTAGCTCATTGTTTCGATTTTACAGTGCACACTGTTCTCCACTTCCTGCTCCATTCTGGTTTGTGGGATGCATCTTTGGTCGGCAGAAAACATTTGTGCTGCCTTTTATGATTATTTTTTTTTAAATCTGGTCTTGTCTGGCGTAAAATATTAACTACTGGCTTGAAGTGACATTAAATGAACCTACTTCTGCTCGCCAACAATGTGATAGCGCTAGCTGGTTACCATTAAGCATCACAAGAAACCTTCCCATGGTTACACTTTACCAGCTAAACTCCCACAATTCTCTCTGCTTTCCAACACTGACCCAATGAAAGTCGAGGCCTTCTCTGGTCGCTACAGTGCTAAACAGTTAAAGGCTCCACCTGGTGGTACAACCAGGTAATACAGCTGATGTACAATACATTGTAGGACATGCATGTCTGCTGCCTTATCGGTTAGTACATTTTTTTATCAGTTAAATTAATCATGGCAATTAATCGATTATTGATTCATCATTAACTCTACCCCTAAACCCAATTTTGCAATATAAAAAAAAGTTTTAATGCTTGCTTATGTGGTTAGCTAGTTTCTTTTCTTTGTCTATTACAGACATGTGTAACGTAGCCTATACTGCCACCTTGTGACGACACTATGCAGTCTTGTTTATTTGCTACAAAACAGTGTGGAAACAAGAATCATTTGCATTTCTTTTCTTTCTTTTTTTTCTGGGCGTTTCAAAAAATCTGCTTCCAATTCAGCACAGTTATTAATATAGCCAAATATGTGGAAATTAGAATTTTAGACAACAGCTAAACATTGAAACTCGACATGAAACAACATGTCATTTGGCTTTTTATGGAAATAGGACAAAACACCAGACAGCAAAAACACACTGAAAGCTGCTGCTGTACACCAGAGTCTGTTCAAGGGGAATTATTCCTTTAATACTTATTTGACAATAAAAAAACAACAACTCCTTTGTGTTCTCTGACACTTGGATGTGCCTCCTTCTTGCTCCTACGCTCCCTCCTTCCTCCTTTCTTGCTCCCTGTCAGGTTTTGAGCTATGCTCCTGTGTAACAATATAATCCCGTAATGTGATCACAGGCGGTTCGTTTTTAATTACAACAAGGGCTCTGGTTTGAGCCATGACATCATCTTCCTTCAAAGCGAGGAGCAAAGCCGGGTCTCCCCAAAAATAGCAAAACAATAACCCTCAGAACGGATTACATGACACCGAGAAGCAATTTGGCGCTGATCAAGTGAACGCCTGCAAAAGTTTGCAGCCTCGGAGGCCGAGCGGGCGTGTTTTCAGACGCAGGGAGAGCAGACCTGGCCTTGCGAGAGGTTGGGCGACAGGAAGCAGTCGATCACAGACCTTTTCTTTGATCTTTCTTCTCGTCTTTTCTTCTCCCCTCCAAATAAACAATGACGGTAGGGTAATGAGGCCCCTGGGTGTTCTGAGGACGTGAGATGAGGAGACCTGGCCACACAGAACGTATAAAACAAGGAGACATGAGGAGAAGCGAGGGCCCGGCCGCCTCATTAGGGAACTATGAACGATGGTGGCAACTATTCATTTCCTCTGCTAACGACTGCCCCACACACACACACAACACACACACGTGTCCACGTGAGCACATAAATACGGACACACTTACAGCGTGAGCGCGTGAAGCCGCACACACATGTCAAACCACAGAGGACACATTCACGCACAGTGTGATGCTGTTCAGGATCATAATTCTCTTTTTAATGGCTGACAAAGAAAGAGGGAGACAGAGAGAGAAGGTAAATTAAGAAAGTAAGAGCCGCCTGGGGGCCCACTATGCCACCGAGTATGGTTTTAGTGTCTTAAATTAATACCAGAGAAATAAAAATGCACCATATTTATATCAGAATTACAGGTTAAATCGATTGCATCAAGCTGTTGTCTTTTAATTTAAAAATAACGGCCCTTATTACTTGCATGGAAGGACGTTTACAAAGCACTGCAATCAAATTCACATCCCTTCTTCCCGCTTGAATCGCTCTTGAAGTTTTTACGGCAGTGAAGATTGAATTAAACAGCTAAACTCAACCTTTCCAACAATGCCAGTTGTTTGCCTGAGTGACAAAACGTAGGTGAGAAAAATAACTCAGTCATAGTTACAACCTGCGCACAGCTCTGCGTCCATCTCCACGTACGTTACTCTGGTTTGACTTGCGCTTAAATCTCTTATAGCATATATGTATGTTAACATTTATGTTTATTGTATAGAAATGTTAATATATTAGCATGTCTATCCAATGATGTTATGTGGAAGGATACAGTTGCCTGGTTAGTGTCTCTGCAAGTAACCACTTGGCATTCATTTCCAAGACGCACAAATTTTTCCAAATGTCAGTGTCATACATTACCCACCATCATTGCTCTGATATTACCAGATTCCACACAATCTCCACAACACTATTTTTTAATAATATATATCTCCTGCTAGCATTTTATTTTTATGAGATACATAACAAAAAATCAACCATTTTAAAGTGGGAAATTTGATAAAGGCAAATATTTTAAAAATATTTTTAACAAATCTACGTGTTATTACATGAAATGATGGAAGATCTGGATTGCCTTCACTGTGCTGGGAAAAAAAACAAGATACAACATGTAAGGCCAGCCCCTATACAATGACCAAGGTCAATCAAGAAAACAGACAAAAGATTAATTAACAATGAAATTACTTATTAGTTGCAGCTCGAGTGCGATGCCTGCAGCTGTTCTGCTGCAATAAATGAGCTGAAAACAATCCATGGATGTTACAACTCTCACATAGATGATCTGAATCTGCCACAAATAAAAACTACGTCTTCTATAGGGAAACTGCAGTCATTTAACCCTCTGAACCCAAAGCAGTTTCTGGGTTTCATCTCATTGTGGGCTCATTTTCCACTTCAATATAAAGTCCTGCATCTCTATGGAAACAGCACAAGCATGGTTAGAAGTTAACGAGAACTATAAAATGTCTTTTGTGTTGTATGACAGAGCTACAAAACTACATTTATCTTCTCTCATTCGGTGGAAGCATGGCCTGCAGTTGCCAAAAAGGGCCAGAATTCTTTTTGCCATTTGGCTGTTGGTTGCAGCTGAGTCACGTTTGGCTTCATGGTTGCATCAGTTCTTCTTTGTTTTGTACAGAATCTAGTGCAACTGGTCTTTTGTACATCACAACAGTATCTTTCTTCTTGCATACAAAATCTGTGCAATGTTTATACTTGTGACAATATTTCCATTCATGAAAGAATATGTGCATTACCCCTGGCATGTGCAGCATTGTGGTTTCTATAATTACTACTTATGTATGTCTTGGTTTATTTTGTATTTTTGTACTACATTTCTTAAATGTTTGCACCATCGTTGCTGCTGTAACCTTGCAAATTTCCCCACTTATCTTGTTGCTCCTGGTCAAAATGACAGTACTTCCGATTTTTGACTACGGTGACATACTTTATAGATCCACATCCAAATCCCTCCTCCATAAACTGGACACCATCGACCACACTGCCATCCATTTTGTCACTGGTGCCCCCTTCACGACTCACCGCTGCACTCTGTACAGCCTAGTTAACTGGCCCTCTCTTCACTCCCGCAGGCAAACCCATTGGTATTTGTTCATTTATAAAACTATCACAGGTCAAACTCCGGCATACCTACGTTCACTACTCATCACCCGTCACATCAGCAGCTCACTTCGCAACCTCATCCACCTCCTCATCCCCAAAGCCCGCACTGTCTTTGGCCGCGATTCATTTCAGTTTTCTGCTGCTTTCGACTGGAACCAGTTACAAAAAACAATCAAACTCAGTGTATTTATATCTGTATCTTCTTTTAAAAATATGGTGAAACAACTTTTTATGAGTCCTGTACCTGCTTTGAGTGTATTTTATCTTCAAAGACTTTTATTGTCACGTTTTGTTTCTTTTCTTATGGATGTATTGTATTTTCTGCTCTGTGCTGCCTCTTGGCCAGGTCGTTATTGTAAATGAGAACCTGTTCTCAATTAACCTACCGGGTTAAATAAAGGAAAAATAAATAAAAATAAAATAAACTTATCTTGTTGTACATTTGAAAAAAAATTAGAAAAGTGATGTTAATGAACTAGCAGGACTACAAACTTAGATTTGGTTAATTTTCCCGACAGAAACAAACTTCGCACACGATTAGTTTAAGGGCCGTCGGAAAGTTGAAAATCTGGCTCCAGTGAATGGTGCGATTTTAGCTTTTTAAAAAATAAAGAATGCCTTTTTTAGACTCACTTGCAGGCTCTGGGGTTCAGAGGATTAACTAACCTCAGCATCAGGGCGTATTTGATGCTGTGAATAAGAGCACTGACCTGCTTCACTCGAGAATTTACAAGCGCCATTAATTTCTGTGCTGCTGCGAAAACATCTATCATGCAGATTCACTCATAAAACGGCGACCAGATTACCGGGATAAAGTCGGAGATGGATCATGTGGTCGGAAACAGCTCTTGTGTTTTATTTGCCCTGCAGACACACATGGACACCTAAAACACTTGGGCACACATGAGGACACGCCCCACATACCGGCGGCTGTTTGAACAGGGAGCATTAGCTTCGGCAAACAGGGAGCGCGCATTCATCAGAGCCGCCGCCGTCCTGCTTCATTTCCTGGTTAGGTTTGTGAGCCTGAGCGCAGGTCAGTGGGAGTGATAACATTTCACCTGAGCTGCTGCATGTTTAATCCCCAGCTTTCCCTCCTCACACCTCCGTCTTTGCCCTCCATCTTGCATTGTTAATATTAACCCCCCCAAAACCTCATCCATCCTGCCTCTCATTACCTTCACTTCATTGATTCCTCCCCTCTCAATCCACCCCTCAGTCTTGCATCAATCCATACTGCCTTCCATCTTAGACAAACACTCCACAGGTTGGAGACCCCCACCACCACCACCACCACCACCGCCTCCCCTCTGGACGGCGTGTTTGCTCAGGGATTAGGTTGGGCTTTGTGCCGTCGAGGAAGGAAGGAACTAATCAGACTCCTATTTGTCGTTGCATTCTGCGTCTCATGGTGAGAAAGGGGGAACCTGACCTGCCGGGGGGCTCGCACATGTACACAGATGCACACATGGCGAGCAGGTCGAGCCGAAGTGAAAGCCGAGAGCCGGCCAAGAGGAAAACACACACACACACATATGTGCACACACGACAGCCAGACGCAACCCAACACCCGGTGGGAGTCGGTGTGGGTGTTGTGCACTCGCCCCTGGACTGCTCTGTTCTCTGCACACGCGTGTTGGCCGCCGCCTTTCGCTGCCTTTGTTTCCCAGGGCACGGCCTGTTTTCTGATTGGCCCGGTCGCTGATCTGTGTTTTTCCTCATCAGCGCCGGCTCTGATTTGACAAATTCTGTTTTCCCTGCTGTCGGCAGGCGGGCGAGGTCACGGCGGTTGACGGGAGGCAGCTGCAACGGACGCTCAGTGCGACGCCCCCTGTCTGCACTCGTGGGTGTTGCCCAGCAGTTTCCAGACATTCGCGCAGACGTGTGCATGAATACAAACTGTACTCTCCTCACCACCTTACCCAATAAGCTGGTCTGATTAGCCAATGCTCACATCTCCTTCACCACTTGTCTGCTCCATAATTCATGGATGTAACAGATGGACTCTGCTCGGATCAAATTCTCTCCAGCGTTCATGTTAGATGGACCGACTCATTTTTCAGGTAGCTCAGGTACTGAGCATCCAACCGGACTGCCCCCTCCTTCTTCTCCGTTCACTTTGCACAGCCTGGCAGAGTGTTTCAGGGCATGAAGCAGAGATTATAAGATACAAACATCCAAATTATTAATGTTTTATTAATGTATTTTCTCAACAGGAGATGTGTGGGGAAATAATCGATACAAAAAGTTTACAAACTGCTCTGAGTCCCACGCTACTCCTGAAAATCTTTTCCTTTCTCTCGGCCTTTCACCCGCCTTCTGATCGCTCATTACCACAAGCTTTGTTTTTCCATTAAAAGGCTTCCATGAGGTCTTATTGACAGGTTAAATTAAATCTTTGCAGCAGAGGAAAGCATTATTATGACTTGCAAACCCCAAATCAGCAGATCCTACACTTCCCATAATGCAACTCAACACCACTTTTACATCCATAACTAGTTGAACATGCAGGCTTCACCTTAAAAGTTTGCAGTGTCCTCACTTATTTATTTAGCTGTTTATACTGCAATAATATATATATTTTCTCGACTTTAAATCAGCAAAGTTAGTTTACAGATATTTGCCAATATTTGAAAAGCAAAAGTCTCACACTTTTAAGTATTACTTGGCTCAAAAACTTATTTTTAAATGTTATTTCACAAATTTTCCATGTTTTGTTAAATTCCAGAAAATAACCAGTAAAATGACAAAAGATGTATAAATTTAGATTTTGACTGTAAAAAAAACAAAAAAACATAACAAAACAAAAAAGACTAAAACTGTATCTTACATCCACGTCTGTATTTTTTACAAATAATAATTTGTTGTTTAACGATGTGTGACCGCA
>NW_007578177.1:86736-112579 GCF_000690725.1 Stegastes partitus
TTTATTTTTTACAGGATTTTTATTTATTTTATTTGTTATTTTTGACAGTGTATATGCTGAGGTTTCCCCCTGCTTTGTGTTCATGTTACTGAATTACACCCTGTATGTTGGCAGGTCGGGGCTCTAAGAGGTGATCCAGGATCCAAAACTGTTGTGGACGCCGCCGAGCTGCATGAGACTGGATGGACGTGAGTTAACAGCAACAGAACACACTCAGTACTTTTACAAATCCAAACCATTTGCAATTATAAATGGTTTTGATTTCTGTACAAAAACCATTAATGAGAGCTGGAAAAAACTGAAGTCTCCAAGGCCAAGCCAGGTTGACCGCGCTGGCACCGCTATGACACCAATCAGAGTCGTTTTCTTTTTTTTTAACAGACTTGACAAAACTCCTTTGGAGCGACAGAAGACATTACGCAGCTGTTTTTATAGGCAGAGCTGTTCTCCCTGCGATGAGTAATTTGAACTTAATGTTTACTGCATCTTTGCAAAGGGAAGAAAAGCACAATGGATTCCAAAAGGCAGCTCACAGTTTCAAGGTGACTATAAAGTCTTCGCTTTTCAAATCCAGTGTGTGCCTGCATTTGTTGTCTCTTTGCTGGACATTTGTGAGAACAAGACGGACTAACTGAGACTGTGGTTCTGCTGTTTGGAGCACAGTGGCCTCCAACTCCCTGAAGGTCCCACATTGCACCCTTTCTAGTGAATGAATAAATGCCTCACAGTCTTCAGTATGTGTCTTTCAATGTTACAGCTCAAAATACTGCTAAAGATCGAGAGGAAGTCACTTTAAAACCACATTAATCGAGGGATGAAATCTTTATAATGCATTGTAGTCATAACATGAGGTAGGGGCCGCGTCCAGGTTGTCTTGCGAGTCAGTCTCGGTGTGGACTGATCTCCGGACCTTGATAAGTATTGAATTATATCTTTGTTTTCCTGCTATAAGGAGCCAAAATGTCTGCTGTGGTCAACGGGGGCGTCCCGGTGGTCCGGAGGTTTGAGGCTGCTGACCACTGGAGCTCCTCTTGCATGTCATGTCCTATATTTCTTCCAATTAATACAAATTTGTGGAAACCTCAACGTGTAAACTTTTCTATTAATTCATGAGAAGAAATGCTGCTAAAAACTTCAACATAATGTCGTGCTTTCCTTTGATGTGAACCATCTTATGACCTCTGAGATTAATCTTGTGGACGTCTGCACCACTAAGTTGAAAACAATTGTCTTAGACAACTTGTGAACATGTGAACTTCTGAACTGTGACCACTTTACTCCAGCGATCGACCACATGAACGCAGAGGTTTCCTGCTCTGAAAGGGACGGAAAACAAATCTTTTGAAGAAAGACTATTCGAGAGATTGGAGCGTTAATGGTATTACGACAAAGCGATGATGGAAGCATTTTTGCCTTTTCAAAGTGTCCATACAAAGACATGCCAGCGTTACCGGGTGAATAATGCAGTCTGGCATGAAAATGTGTAATAGCTACATCGGTGCACAATGTAGAAACATTTATTTTAACAAAATGTTTAAAACAGTCTTTTTCTGGTCATTTTTTCTGTATTGGCCTCAACCTACATCATGTGACCTCAAGTTTCTTTCACCTTACATACAAAACAAAGCAGGACGTCTGCGTCTGGAGTCTGAAGAGATGGAGGATGGATAAACCACAAAGCTTTCTCTCAGGAAAACCTTAGCCTAGCGTTAGCGTGAGCCTCAAGCAACTAGCGAAACCAGACAGCTGCCGGATGCCTCGTTACAACTTAATGCTGCAGAGTTCATTAACATCAGACAGCAGGAAGGTGACGTTATGGGCGGCCAGCAAACACACCTGTAACTACGTCTCATCAAACATTAAGAGGCTCCCCCTAGTGGAAGAACTAGGTACAGCAAATCTACAGTGCATTTTACTGCAGGTAAACAGTTAGCAATTTCTCACTAATATTTCTAATAATTAGTACACTTCTTTTGGTGACACTGGGCTGGCAGTTGTTGTTTTTTGTACAATACTTTAGCCATTTGCATGATTCAAAACTTCAAAACATATAACAATTTAAACTTTTTTTTTGGATGTAAAACTGAAATGCTACAGAGCTGATTTAAACCACCCTGATTAAATACTCACTACGACAATAACATTTTGGATAAAACTGACTTTAATTCGGCCGATAATGATCTAATTACATCGCTGGTGGCATCTTGTAAGCGACGGTGGCTCGTCCTGCTCACGACACTTAAAAACCCTGAAAAAAAATGAACGAGAACACAATGTTGTCGATATTATTGTATTGCCTTGAACAACTCACTTTTCATTCATTTTTCAAATATGTAATACTAATTTTTTTAATAACTAAAATGAAAACTTCCAGTGTTGAATTTTAAACTAATTTACCAGCTCTTGTTAACACGCTGCAGTATGCTTGGTTTTAAATGTGGACAATGCTGTGCGAATCCATTTTCAGCAATACTGATATTATGTAAAATGATGGGTGTGAAATACTAAAAAAAAAAAACAGATCCTCTGTATTGGGAGGCTGCTGGTTGGCTTCCTGTTGCCAGCCGTGAGCTGAGCATCGCTGCTCTGGCCTGCGGCTGTCCTGCAAAACACTACACAGACCTTCAAGCACTTGCAGTGATTCATGGCTGCTAGAAATTCAGTTTGTGGTGCTCTGCAGTTTGGAATATGAATATACAATAATTTCCCATGAAATATGATCACTCTTTGTATGATTATTTAGTTTGCAGCATCTGGCGGCGCCGTGTGAAGCATGCTGAAGCCTTCGTCCTGCGCAGAACCCCACAATGGGAGCTCTCGAGAACAATAAATAACTCGATCATGTTACAAATTTTAATTTCTGGCACTTGTGAATTTACATGACTGATAGCGATACTGATTCTCGCTCTGCTAATACGGGGGACTGTACAAGCATAATAATTCACGGCGTGTTATGAGAAGTAGGTGGGGAAACGATTACCCGGTCGAACAACAGGGCTCCCATTTCATGCTCCTAACCCTGCACTGGGAAGGGCTGCTGGGAGGGTGTTGTTCCCACCAGCTGGCTTCTTCTCTCCGCACACACTCACCGTTTTCTCATGTTGGATTTTTTTATTTTTTTCATCATGGATGGAGTACGGCTGAGTTGGCCCGTGGCGCTCCTAATGAGAGCAGAACTCCCCGGGCTGCTGCCACCCCCAACGGACCCGGAGAGGCGACAAGAAACTAATACACATTGACAAGCACACGGCGGGGTACACACATCTGTTTGTTTCACCCTGACAGTCATGTGTTGTATTTATGTCTCGGAGATGATTAATCAGGGTGAGATCTAATCATGAAGAGCAATGTGACCCGATCGTCGCCTCGAGCTCGCGCCGAACAGACTTGGACGCGGAGTCACTCTGAATGAATTGACTCCATGCACGGGCTTTATTAAATGGAACACACGCTGCACGGTGAGTCGGCTGCTGGACGCCTGCCCCGCTCTGCCCATGCACTGGGCAAGTAACTCAAATTAGCCAAATGTATTTAGATTTGAAATGACAGAACGATTCGCCGAAAAGCCAACTTCCTAAATTAATACACAACACGCATACGGGCACGCGATGTACGCTCATGCTGGGAAACAGTGAGGCAGAGTGAGAGCGCGGTCCATGGAAAGAGTGGCATCATCCCATTGGTCCTAATAGAAAGTAGAGACAGCGTGGCGATGTGGCCGAGCAAGGACCAGATGGAGGGCTGGAGAGAGGAGGGAAAAAAAAGGCGAAGAAATGATCATTGCAACCAACGTGTGCATCCAATGGGAGCTGGGTGTTATCAGAGCATGCAGCTCCAAACCCCACACATGGGGTTATACGATACAGAGCGTAATGCTCCTTTTAACAATCGCAGGAATAAACAGCTAATAAAAGGAGGAACTATCGTGCCCAGCTGCCTTCCCGCTGCACGGTCCGTTTCCCGTCATCATTAGCGAGGACTTGATGGAAAACTTTTTTTTCGCCAGACTGAACTTGCCGAGGTTGAAATATAAGCTCTCGAAGCCAACAAAAAATCAAACACAACTCCTCTTTGCCAAATATCTCGCACACATATTTGTCACGGGTTCATTCATTAGCGGGGAGCGGCGAGCCCTGCGAGGACATGCGGGTACCGAAAAAATGCCACAGGCCCGGACGACGCGAGCCGGTGAAGGCGTGTCGTAACCCGGAGTTCCTTTTCCTGACAGCTTTTTTTCTCCTTGATTTATGACCCGGAGGTGAAACAGAGTTCCCTCCGGTCCACCTCGGAGTGAACAAACTAATGAACCAGATGCATTATTTATTATTGAAAAAGCAAAGCCCAGAACAAAAAGCTGAGGTTTTTGGTTGAAATGGCTGAAACATTCCAAACGCAGAGAGGAGGAACGCTTTCCTCTTCCTGCCATCCTCAGTTCGCACGTCAACCCGGAGCCGGTGCCAAGTATAATATTAACTGGATAAAAGATTGTTGCAGTGTAGTCGGTAATGTGAGTCGATGGGGATGGCAGTTCCTACGCTCTAATTCAGGAATCAAAGTGATTGTTGCTTATCTTGATCAGCGGTGGGCTGGCGCGCTCGCTGTGAGAGCCAGTGGAAAAGATTAGATCTTAATTGTCAGACATTACAGTGCGATGGCAACCAGAGAGACAGGCAGAGACACTACTGTGCCTTGTAATAATCCTTCATGGTGTTGACACTGAGATCCAAGTTAAAATAAAACTAACAAGCGCAGAGGATTGTGTCATTCCTTCTATAGTTACGTTAATGAGAGAGGAGTTATTCTTGTAGTATCACCTTACCGCTGCCAAGACAAGATCTGGCAAAACTATATCAACCTTTATTTCTGTTTTAAGTGAAGTGAAACGTGAGCACCAGCGAAGTGCTCCAGCGACTGTCTTCTGTGGATTCTTTTGAAACGACAAAGATTTAACTTTTCCAGAGTATTCTTTAAAGAGCTGTGAGCGCTTTAGGCGTCCTGCTTGGATTCACTTTTGCAGACCCGTACAGGCCCCGAACCCTCAACACTCAGCACCAGACCTGACCACATGGATTTGTTACAGCAGAACAAAGTGTTCATGGAAGAGTCGCCACCTGACCCACATCCATACAGGTCGGCTGAGGCCTGGACACGGACCGCTCTGAAATGCTGCACCTTTTACACTTATTTGTTCATTCCAAGCAATGAGGCATTTTTACTTTCTTCTGTTAGTACTTTTTGTCAGTTGTGAAGTGGTAAATATCCTCAGTATCACAACAAGCTAAACACAAAGAAAACATTAAAATAAAGTAGTTATTATTTTTGTAATTATTATTTTATTATTGCTATTTATTATTTATTTTATATTTCTAATATTCATCAACATTTTTTTAAACATATATTTTTAATTTAAAAAAAATATTTTTTATTTATTTGATCTGTTCAAATAGCAAAGAGAAATAAAAAATAAAATAAAAACAAACATGTCTGGCCAGCTGAAAATGGCGTGTTTTGCTGAAGATTTCAATCATGCAGTACAGCTAACAGGCTTGGTTCTTTCAGTTATTACACATTTTAATAGTCTTGTCAACTACCATAGTCAGACTGAAGAATGGTCTGACTGCACATGAGGAATAAAAGTAAATTGCTTTGGCGCGTTTGTATTTCTTTAAACCAATTGCAATCGTCTTGAGTGACACTAAGCTCCAGGATGCTTCATGCAAAATAATGATTTTGGTGCAAAATTTGCTTTTGCGGCTGCAACTCGTTGTCAAAGCTTGAAGTTTTCAACATGTAGGTTTCTGCCTGTTGGTTGGAGGATTTTATAGCACACATAATGAAGGTGCAGGACAGTGAAGCATCACATGTACAGCAGAAATGGCAGATTTATTCCACCCTAAGTCTACATCAGGTGAGTCACGCTATCCTGCTATTGACAGCATTTGCATCGTTACACGCAAACATTCCAGCAGTTAAATTTCCTCGTCACTTTTCTGCAGGAGCACCATCACTGCATCCTCCTATGGAAGAATGAAACCGATGTGCAGCAAGAACGTTCTCCAGTGCTGACACGGTGCTGAGAAGATAGCTCTGGCAATGACTAATAAGCTTGCGACCCTCTGAGCGGTTCTGACCTGTGAGATAAAAACCACAGATCGTAAAGATTTCAAAAGTTTCAGAGTGAAAAGATCCAGCTAGTTGGAAATCTGGGTGGCACTGTGGGAAACACTTTGGCTTTTGCAGAAATTTACAGCCATCAGGTTACATTAAGAAAAGGAGGAAAAACTCTTTTGGACACAAGAGGAAACCGAAGTTAAACACAATATTTCATTTTAACTGAGATCCAAACTGCAGTAAACACAGGAAATAAGTTAGCGGTTGCTGCAGCCAGCGGGGCTCACCCTTTTGCTTTTACTGTTTATCTCTGTTTTTCTTTCATGTGATAAGTCCGTCCTCTGGCCTACAAGCTGTTGGTTTTAACGGAGATGTCATCAATCACAGCAGCAGTTACAACTCCCCTCACATTAATAACTGCACTTATTTATTTAAATTCTTATTGGTTTGACAGCAGCAATGAAAACATGTACAAGTGTGTCTTTCTGTGGGCGTGTGAGGCAGAGACGGAGAATCTGACAGTGTATGGAAGTCCACTAATGCCAGAACAAAAAAACAAACTTAAAAAAGACATTTTAAAAAAAGATATACGTGTTTAAAAAATAAAAAAACAAACACACACACAAACACACAGAGATAGTAACTCAGAATTAGTTATGATTTTTTAAATTAATTAATTGATTCATTTTTTTTTTAACATGCCTCACTCTTTCTGTTAAATCTCTTTGTTTTCTTGGTCAACATGGGCTTCCATACTGGGATAACGTTAAAAAACTAGATTATTTCCGTTTTAAATAAATTATTTGTTGTTGGTTTAAATGTGTGACATAAATATCGGTGACTTTACTTAACTAATACTGACATATCTGCTGTTTTTCTACTTTTACCTTTATGTTCATTGTTGTTATGTTGCCTTCCAGGTATCCTGCTGTAGCGTTGTCTGTCAAAGCACCTTGTTTTTTTCTTTACATGCACTGTACTATGGAAGCACTGAACTGCCACTCCTCAAAAAAAAGGATCAGTATCTTGTTATAACATGAAAAGTTTCTCGCTATAACATGATACATATTTATCTCATTATAACGCGATACATTTTTATCTCGTTATATCGAGATAAGGGTTCATGTTGGTCTCGGCGGAGGAGGACTCCTGTGCTCTGGTTGTGAAGTGGCACTTAACCGTTGCAGTGGCAGCTGGCGACACCATGGCAGCTCTGAGCGATGATCCACTGGTGAAGTTTCTACGAAAACGTCGTGTACCAGAAGAGCAGTATGGAATCTCACCATGTCTCAACCCAAGCATGAAGTAGAATTTAAACAAATCATGTAAATGAGCCGTATTCCTCCATTTATCCGTGCTCCGCCCGCCGTTTTCTCAAACGTGATCTGGTTTCATGTTATAACGTGATAAATATTATCTCATTATAATGTGAAACGTGTCTCGTTATAACAAGATACTGATCCGTTGTTCTGGAGGAGTGGCAGTTCAGCGCTTTCCTACTATACAAATCAAGTTATGATAAAGTTATTAAGAGCTGAAAAAGGAAATTAGATGAGAGAGGAGGTCGAGAACCAAACTAATGAGTTATATGTAAAAAAAAATATATGAAAAAATACAGTGAGATGTTGTGTGTTGGCTCTATAGCAAGTAAATACCACCTAGAGGGGAGATATTTTTAATTAGTTTATCTCCGCTTACTAAAAAACATCCTTGAAATACTTACAGTTAATCTGAATTATGAGAAATAAGTCATAATTCTGAGTATTTTTATTACCAGAGGGCTCTGTGAACAGTAACTGGGGGAAGGCATTTTCAAATGAATATATATTAACTTAATTAGAAAAATAAAAGTCTCTATAGTAGGTCTGCATTAAGATAAGACAAGATATGCCTCTATTTATCTCACAGTGGAGAAATTCACGTTGTTGTTAGCAGCATTAAACACAGAGATACACATACGAGACAGAAAAAAAAAAAGTACATATAAATATAAGAAATAGTGCAAACAAAAGAGAAGAGTGCAAACAGAATATGAAAATGGGCTTCTGAAGGGATTGTACATAGAATATATATATATATATATATATATATAAAATATAGGGAATAAATATATAATAATAGCAATAATAATAATAATAATAACAATAATAATAAGCAGTGCAAATGTAGACATATACATACATACATATACATTATAAGGAACTAGTCAAAATGATGAATTAAAATAGTATGTTTTTTTATTGTCAGAGGGCATTATGGACTGTAAGTGTTCATAGTGAGGAAATATTTTGTAATTAATCTATTATGACTGAGCTTAATAAAGAAAACTAAAAAAATTCAGAATAAGTCTAAATTAGGAGATATAATAGTAAGCTCTTTTTGTTAGCATGCTCTGCAGACAGAGATCACATTTTTATTCTCATAAAAGTATGCAATATTGAGATAAGATCTGACATAATGTTTAAAATAATCTGTTACTATTTTTTTCATCATTCTGGCAACAATGAGCTTCCATACAAGAGACATATTCTGTCTTAAAAAAACAGATTATCCTGGTTACCTTTGCGGTCCATACACATTACAGTTACCAGCAAGTATATGACACTGTTAAAAATATTTTTTCTCTATAGTCTTGCTTATGAGAGTGACTTCAGACAACACATAGCCTGTGATGGAACCAAAGTTTAACGCGAGAAGTTCTGAATGACAGATTCACATTTGCATCACGAGGTTTATTCCAATGGAATTCCATTTGGCCCGTGTGCTGGTGGGCCACTTTAAGAAACTTCATTCTGATATAAATCAGACAGAAACATGTCAGAAAGCTCTCGTACTCTGACCCAGTACGAGCACGTTAAAAGCAACCTCCCTGCAAAAACACTCGAAACGCAAATCGCAAACATTTCTTCCTTCATATTTACCCTGGCACAGGGCCCGGACACTGTTATTCATCACACGAGCAAACAGGAAATACCTCCAGCATGCTCGAACTTTATCTCAACATCAGGCACGACGATGCTCTCTCTGCACCGACGACGACGGAAATCCACACTCGAGTCGCGGCTAAATCCTGCCACTCACGGGGAGGCTTGAAATGCTGCGAAGAGTGGCAGCGAAGCTCCACTCGGCTGACTCCGACAAGACTATGACCATGTATATTTTATTTCCCGTCCGACATCGAGACAGAAGATAAGACGGAGATCTCTGTGACTGCTAGCCTGGCTAATCTGCATCGACAGCTGTGCGATGACACCAGGAATTAGTCGTTGCTCATGCAAATAGAGTGCATATGCTAATACTGGAGCTAATTGGTGGAAAGAGGGAGTGGGGGGGAGTGGGGGGGGCGAGCGAGACGGCTTGTCAGTTGGAAGTTATCTGGATGGAGACGTGAGGCTGCTCGGCTCTCAGCAGTCGGAAAGGCTTCCAGCAGCCCTCATTACACATGTGGAGGAGACCGAGCACTCAGACGACGTCGTTCAGTTTTTGACTTCTACAGATGGCAAATTTGTTGAATCCTTACATCACCGCAGCTTTGAGCAGATTAGAATCGCTCCTGCTTTGCATGCTGGATATGATGAATACATTGACATTTTTAATGCTAATACACTCGCTGAATACCATCATTATGTATGAACCAGTGAGGCAATGGCACCCATTAGCAGCGCTGAACCACAACATTTAGGACGCTATGGCTTTTTAAAAAACAACAATCATCATAGAGGCGTTATAGACAAACATTAGAAAAACAAGCTATGATTAAGTAACTGGGACGCACATTAGCTTCCTGGTCAACACTGACGCCTCTGTAAAATGCTCTAATTGTAATAGCATTTTCATTTTGAAGATTTTTTCTTCCCCCAGTGACATTCTCAGGAGCATTTCTTGATGAATTAGAAATACTATAGATGTCTATTATGGCCATAAGGAAGGTCGATTCTTCGCTGAAGTTGCCATGGAGCTACACATGAATCATAGTTCACAATCCTCCCACGTTATTTGACTTTATTGGCAAAGAAACTAATGAGGCAAAACGAGCTGGGAATCATCAGCATCGCCGGATGACGCAACCAGGATGGAAAAAGGCCGCGATCCATCAGATAACAAAGAGCTCCGCAGGGATCAGCGATCTGTCCATGAATAGAACCGCTGTATTTTCTCATATTGATTAATATCGTACGATTAATATATAGAGACTTTGCATATGCCGTACATCGCGGATGTACACCTGCACCTTAGCTTCTTTAGCTGTTGATTCAACTGCTCTACGTTTCTTAAATTGCCCCGAGGAAAATAATAAAGGTTAGAATGAAATAGAATGAAATTGAATCAGTAATAATCACAACATAAATTAGATAACATTATTGATTAGGAAACACTTTTAGCACATTCGCTAGACCTTAAATACAAACACAAAGAGTGGCTTTCCACTGCAGGAACTTGCACACTGTAAATAAAAATAATATTAATCATTATTTTTATTAATACTGGGGCTGCAAGGTGACTCGGTGGGTAGATCGCCGGTTCATGTCCTGGTGAGGACGCCCAGGATCTTTCTGCGTGGAGTTTGCATGTTCTCCCCGTGCAGCGTGGGTTCTGGCAACAAATGTGGAAAAAATTGTGGACTACTACCATGTTCAAAAACTGCTTTAAAAAAAAGTGATGGCAAATATCCATCCATCCATCCATCCACCCATTCATCCACCCATTCACCCATCCATCCATCCACCCATTCATCCACCCATTCACCCATCCATCCACCCATCCATCCATTATCTACTTGTAGACTTCCTCTTTCAACTACAATGTTGCATCTGACAAATGTAACTGTAAGGTCAACTCTGATTTTGCCAAAACAACAGCAAACAAAAACTTTCAGCTTCAACTCAGGTTCTTTGCACATGCTTGGAAAAATGCAGCTTGTGTGAACACGACTGTATTGAGCAACGCAGATTTAATCTGTTTCTGGGCGTTGATTTAAGCCCTAAAGATTCCTGCCCATGTATTAAAGTTACATAGTCGTTTTTCTTTCCTTAAAAACTAGAGAACCCTCAGTACAGGGACATAGTTGTCCAAGGTATGCATATTTACTTGATTCTGTGTTTTACTGTGCACCTACTTGAGGATGAACTTGCCTTGATTTTGCCTTAAAATAATATATAATGTAACAAGAGCTTAATCTGTCATGTCACACAGATATTTTGCATGGAGGGGAAGCGTTGGGCTGTAATTTCCGCCTACGGCTAAGCACCTAAGATGTATGACTACGAGTTTTCTGCTTAACCTTTTGCCCAAGGTCAAATGTCACATCATCAGTATGGGTTCCTATCTGTTTGTAATAGGAAACTGTTTATCTTTAAAATGTATGATGATTAAAGACATGTGTGACCTTGACCTTTGTCTGAAGGTCATATGTTACATCACCAGTTTACAGGCCTTGAATGTCTTCCTAAGTTAGTATACTAAACGTATGTCTTTTTGTGCATTTTCAGTCATACGTTTTTGGGAAATCCGCCCTTTGACCTCTGTAGTGGTCACCAATGCATGTACTGACCCCAAAATCAAGTCACTCTGAGAAGGGACCATATCGAGGTCATGTATGAAGTTTCAGGGTCAAACTCCTCTCCTGTAAAGCCCTAGACTGTTAAAACCCAAAAAAAACATGCACACAAACACGCGGGCACGATTACTCTATAGTTGCCCATCGATGGGTGTAACTGTGATGACCCAGCCCTATCTGCTCATGGCAGCTCGAGCACACCGACTCAGATACAACGCACACACTGTACAGCTGCTCTACACTTCACAATGACAAGTTGTAGTTTTAAAGTAATTCAGCCATACAAGTTTGGATCATAAATGGATTCTGACATAGAACCATGATACAGAAACTTCCTGTCTGCAGGATTAGTTGCCACATATGAACCTGTAAAAACCTGAATCCATGTGTTTGACACTGTCATTGGTGCACCGCCGTGTCAAGGTGGAAACACTCAGCCACGGTGCTGCCTGCTGATTCTGCTCATGTCAAGTCTTCTGACAAATAAAAAAACACCATCCGACCATGTTAACAAGGTACAAAACTAGATTTTCTCCAGAGGTGGTCTTTCAACAACATGCTACATGTTGAGAGAGTTTTGCCTCTTTCCCTGCTGCTAATTCAATAAAATGCATTCTACAGTTCCAATTATTATCTCCTTATTGTCCTAATTTCTTGGGTAGAACCGTGACAGCAGAGGGTCCCGTGCCCTCCCCTCCCCTCCCCTCCCGGCCCTCTGCTCTGCAGACCACCAACCGCTCAGCCGGTGATCTGATCAAAGGACAAACCTTCTTGGCACTGTCTCGCTTCCTGGGTTCACATTTCCAGTTAACCAAACTAGCTGTAATTTGGACGTCTGCCTGGGGATAAAGAGAAGAGGGCTGAAAATATACGATCCTGGCTGCGGTTCAATCTGTGACCGATGAGAACACACACATACATTATATAGCAGATCCTCTCCTCTGCTGAGGTCTCCAGCCACCAACATGCCGACCCAGCATTTCTCTGGAGGGCCGACCCGGCCGGTCCGGTCCGGTCCGGCTGCAGAGCGACATCAGGGGTCGGAGTGGAAGTGGATTCCCGACACAGGAGGCAGCGTTGACCGGCAAGAAAGAAACACCGATAGGCCCGGCTCCAACTCTGACCCCTCAGGGATCGTTGAGGTCAAAGACTACATCCAGTCTGGCTCCAGTGGACATCGATGGATGCAGCTCAGTGACTCAGTGTGACTGTGTGGGGAAAAGTGCAGTACACAACATCAGCAAGCCCTGATTTATTAGGGTTCTTTCTGTTTCGTGCCTTATTTAGATTGTTCTGTGTCTTATTTGTGTGGTTTTATCGCCTATTATCACTAGTAAGTCTCTCTTTTTGGTGTGTGTGTTGTTGTTTTTTTTAATCTCTCGTCAGTTTGTGTCTCATTTAAGTGTTTTTTATCGCTCATTGTTTTCAGTTTGTGTCTTATTTTGGTGATTTTATGTCATTTTGATCACTTTGTGTCCTATTTTTCTGGTTTTATCTCTCATTTTGATCCGTTTGTGTCTCATTTAAGTGGTTTTTATTGCTCACTGTTTTTAGTTTGTGTCTTATTTTGGTGGCTTTATTTCTCGTTATTATCAGTTTGTCTCTCGTTTTAATGGTTTTAGCTCTCATCTTAATCAGTTTGTGTCTCAATGTGGCAGTTTTATCTCTCATTTTGGTGGTTTTGTGTGTTATTTTGGTTGGTCTGCATCAGATTTTGGTTGTTTTGGTTCTTTTTTTTTATTGTTTTAAGTCTTGTTTTAATCGTATTGTCTCATTTTGGTTGTAATACCTTGATTTATTCATTTTGTGTCTTGTTTTGATAATTTTATACCTCACTTTGGATTATTTTTTCTCATTTTGGTGGGTCAGTCTGTCATTCTGTCATTTTGTAATGCATCTCATGTTTTATCATCTTTTGATTTGCTTTGCGTCTCATTCAGGTGGGTTTGTGTCTCATTATGGTTGTTTTGTGCATACTTTCGTCGCTCTGTGTCTCATTATAGTTGTTCAGCTTCTCATTTAGTCTGCTCTGCATCTCATGTTACAGAATTTTAACATGAACTGATTTATATTTCATGCTTCATACTTTTGTGATCGTGATATGATTCACTCCGTTCTAGAAAACCTTCAACGTCCTGTTTGTTCAAGTGAAAAAACATCAACCTTTAACGTAAAACTAAAAGTACAACACATTAAAAGAGACTGAATGTCACAAATAATAACATTATGAAGCTACAGCTGTGTTTTAAACTGCATTTAAGAGCTACACAAACTCTTATCTGGCAAAGATCTGCTTTTCATGACAGTTTGCCACAGTAAAGCGCATTACATGTCAACATACGACTGCTCTTGTTCCATTACTTCATGCCTCAGTACTGCGTCGCCCTAAAGTGCCTATAATCGATATGTCTTACAAAAACTGAAATAACACGTTGTCAACACTACAACTCCATCGTGCTGATTTATTTGATTTCCACCAAACCATTTGGAGGGTGGAACGTCTGACTGTCACATTTTAAAGAAGCACTTTTCACCTCTGTCAAAGTGCCATTTGCTGTCTTTTTTTTTTTTTTTTTTTTACAAAAAAACCTCAACCTCCGAGCATTTGATGGAGTCGACTTAAAGTGTCCCTTAAAAATTCCTCTGATGCACTGATTGAAGGGGAGCTGCCACCTCTCCTCCTCTTTGTAAACGGGGCGCTGCAGAGGTACAGTCCGTGCCAAATGTGCTTGACTTCAATCATTCAGTCTTTTGTGACGTCCAAATGAAGTCGGCGTCTTCGCTCTCAGACACGCAGATCAAGTCCAGGCCTCGTCTGATCTTCTCATTCAGATATACTTTCAAATTCTATTTGGATCAAGTCTCTGCGGCCTGCAGTGTGAATGGTGTGGCACTTTGTAAGCATCAATTCATATTATGCTCGTATTGTAAATGTGAATGCAGCACACAGTTTGTAGTAGAATTTACTGTTTGCCTTGTTAGATTAATCTGTTAAAATGTCCTGATAGCTCAGTACCACTACTTTACTTAGTAGTGCAAACTGCATGTTATGTTGCATGTGTAATTTCTGTTTGGTGCCTTATTAAGTTTGTTTTGTGTCATTGTGGTAGTTTCATATCTCATTTTGAGTCCCATTTTTGTGTTAATCTGGTTGGTCTGCATCAGATTGTGGTTGTTTTGCTTCTCTTTAAGTCTCATTTTGGTTGTAATATATTGGTTAGTTCCTTTTGTGTACCATTTTGATCATTTTATACCTCACTCTGGATTGTTTTTTCTCATTTTGGTTGTTCAGTGTCTCATTTCCTCATTTTGTTCTGCATCTCACGTTGGTTGTTTTCTCTCCTTTTGATCATTTTGTGTGACATTTAGGTTGTTCTGTGTCTCATTTTGGTCATTCATTGTCTTGTTTTGTTTCTCATTGTGGTTGTTTAACTTCCCATTTTGTCTGTACAGCATCTCATGCTGGCATCCTTTGTTGGACTTCTTTTAATTTCCTTCATTTCGGTTGTTCTTCTGTTTTCTATTTTGGCTGTTTTGCATTTTGTATTGGCTGCTCCTGTTTTTTTCTGGTGTAGCAATTTCCCTGAGGTCTTGTACCGAAGGGATCAATAAAGTTTTATTCTAATTCTAATTCTACATCTCCAATTTTGTTCGTTTTTTGTCTCATTTTGGTCGATCTTTGTCTTGTTTTATGTGTTCTGCATCTCATTTTGACCATTTTTTGTTTCATTTTGGCTGTTTTGTGATGCCTCGTGTCTCATTATAGTTGTTATCTGTATAATTTCTGTGTTTTTTGTTTCTTTTATTTTGGTTATTGTGAATCTCATTTTGATTTAGTAATCTATCCATCAATAGGAGTTGTAGTTAATTTTATTGTCTGTCATTAAGTATTTTTAGGTGAAGGTTTTCCCGTTATTAAACAGGTAACATTATCAGTGAACTGCGAAGCTGTTAGATGCTGTGTGATGCTCTTTTTATGCTGAACAAGTGCAGAGCTTATTTGATATGAACCTGAGATTTATTGACATCCCGGTGACATCACTGATTTACCGTCTAGTAAATGAAAGGAGCCTCATTAAAATGGCTGTTTTCCATCATGAATAACACACTGCATATCTATGCATTTTTAATAGCTCAACCAAGAATAATAATGTCACCGTAAATCCCACAAGGTATTATGTGCCATCACACTTCCAGGAATTGACTGCGATGTGTAATTATATCACTGATTAAAGGGTGACTGCAGTGGAATTTCCTAAAAGAAATAAAACAAGTTTCAAAAAAAATCTGAGTTACAAATCCCATAAGTGGGAACTCACATATTTGATTAAAAGTCCAGTCCTTAGTCAGACGAGTTCATTATATAGTCTCAGTCACGTACAACCTTTGCAAACCTCAGATTGTAATAGGTGGTTGCTAAAATTGGGATGTAAATCTCATTACTGGAGTGTGTTTGAGAACATATCAGTCTTCCTTTCCTTGAGCAGAAATCACGCTTGCAGCAGCACCCTGGGACGTTCTGATCATGTAAATCGCTGAGTGTTTTTAGTATGTACATATTTTAACATGTTAATCTATCTGACAGACCAAACATAATGCTGACAAGGCCTTCTCCCCTCGGTGCTCTGTAGGCCAAGCCTGATAACGCGCACGCTTTGCTCTGTCAAAGACAAAACATAAATAAATCATTTAATTCATTAATATTCAGGCCAGGCCTTGTCTATTTTACACAACATTGTCTAAAGTGTTGCAAATCTGCGTCACACCACTCCCCCCCCTTTCTGTCTTATTTCAATTCTGTCAGTGCTCCAGCTGCTCTAGGTGGCAAAACTCCCAACAAAAAGTTAGCAAATTTGTCTTTATTCTGCTTCTCTGATCTCGGTGACGCTCTCGGGGGAACCAAAGTAGTTTCTGGCTAAACAACACTTGTTTTTTTGTACTTTTCACTCCCAGCCTCAGAAAGTGTTCCATCTGCACTGGTTGTCAGGTAACTGTGCCGACACATCTGCGGCTGGTTTAGGAGCAGTGCAGCTGTGACCTCTGGTTTGATGTGCAAAAAGAAAACATCTAATATGGCATCCGCCATCTGCAGCCGAGTGGGGAGAGAGGAGAGGGGGGGAGGAATGGGAAAGGGAGAGAAGGTGGAGAAGTAGAAGACAGAAAAAGACAGAGAGAGAGAGAGAGAGGGAGCATTTGGAAATTTCTGCTATTTGTTCTTGTCACTGGCTGCAATGGGAGGAAAAACACTACATTTGTTTTGCACTCATGCATTGGCTGCCTTTACTTTCTCTTCATCGGAATGGAAGCTTAGACAAGATAAACAAAATCTTGTAGCTGTTTCGCTGATATTGAGTGACAGATTTTGTATTTGTTTTATATGGAGGTCTTTTTTTCTAATACGCAGCTGTTGCATATAAATGTTATTTATACCAGTCTACTGTATCAGAATTGACTTGCCAGACTCAAGATTCCAATTCATTATAAATGGGGTGACGAGAGATTGTCTCACGCTCTCTTGATAACGCAATCGATGGCATTTCTGTGCTTTGGGGGAGACGTTTTTATTGCTGCCGTGATGTAGGAGATGTTGTACAAACAGAAATGACACGTGTCAGTGGTTTTAAAAGGAGGATTTAAAGAAAAATTGCTATCTTCAGTGGAATGTGCTAAACTTACTCGTGTGGAATGCATGCATGTTTTGGATTGAAATGACACCCCGGAGCAGGAGACAAGGCCGTCGGGCGTTTCGGACGTATTGGTTCACCGCTGGGCCGCCTACATGTTTGCACACAGCCGCTGGAGAGTTGATCCGGAGGGGGCTGACAGGTAAGCTGATGAGAGCCTGCCTCTTACATAGCAAAGGGATTAACGCAGCAGCAGCAGCAGAAACATGTGCGTGTCTGCTGCTGTTATGTGGTGCCTGGTTTTTAGGTGGAAGGGAGGATGGAGGGTGGGGATCGGTGGAGGGGGGGTTGAGGCGAGACCAGACACCCTGTGGTGCTGGCGTCAGACTGGTACTGACTTTCTAACAAACACAAGAGGTGAAAGCTAAATACAAGCCCAAGTTGTTATCTCTCCCCAGTGTTGGTCAACAGCAGACAGCCATGTGTTCCCTCTCCACATATTTCACTATAAATTAAGCGTAGAACACAATTCCAGATTTAGGGGGAACACAGTAAAAAAAAGCTCATTTGTCCAAACCACAGTTTTTCAACCTGGGCGAGCTAATGACGGGCTGAACTGCTTTTACAGATGTGCAAAAATAATATTCTATTAACAGCATATGTTGGAAAGTCCTTATATTTCAGGTCCAAATTAGCTGTAGGGGTTGTTTTAAACTGGCTGTGCGTGGACATAAAAAGCTGACAAAGTAGGGTCTGCTACATCTGAGTAGGGGTTAGTGGGGTTAAGTGTATACTTACTTTGTCTAAATTGTAATTAGCGGTTAACCAGCTGGGGGGTTGACGTTATTAGCTGTTGCTCTGTCTCATCTTTGATTTGAGCGGCACTTTCTTTGCTACTCCATTTGTGCTGTGATTCAAATAACAGGCAGACGGCTATGGTTACATGACTACTTCTTGCTTTGAGTTTTGACATTCTGGTCATTTGCCATTCATCCACTTTGTTCCATTCATCCAGAGTTGGATCACAGTGGCAGCAGGCTGAGCAAGGCTTCCAGACGTCTGTCTTTTAACCAACATTTTCCAGTTTCTCCTGGGGGATCGTGAGGGGTTTCTAGGCCAGATGAGATACGTGATCCCTCCAGCGAGTTTAGCTGGTCATGGGACCTCTAACCTTCAAAGAAAAGCAATACGAATCAGATGCCTGAACCACCACAGCTGGTACTTTTTGACACAAGAAGATCTGATCACCTGATCTTTCAGGGTCAACACGATCATCCAGTGCAAGAATCTTGTTTTTTCACCACTACCCAGAAATGATACTCAGGGTTGAAACATAGACTGATTGGTACATCAAAACTTTTGCCTTCCAGTTCAGCTCTTATTTTTACCGGGACAGTTCACTATAACGCTGGTATTACAACTGATGCTGCCCCAAACCGTCTATCCACACGCCTAGGCCCCTGGTATTACAGACTGGTCATTTGCCATCACCTCAAATCAAGGAATGCCAGACAGACTCCACTTTTCTGTGACACAAACACAACACTAATGGTGTCAGTACTGCTGAAAATACGAGACTTAAAAGAAGAAACAGAACTGCCTGATCTCCTCTAGCAGGTTACTGTAAAGTTGAAGGCCCTGACTCCAAAGCCTCGGTCTCCTCTGACACAGGATCTCAGGCTTCATTCATTCTTGTAGGGGATAAGCACCTCGGAAATGTAATCATTCAAAGTTTGATTTCACAGGTACGATGTAAAAAGGAAAGCCAGAGTGACGACTGCAATTTCTGCAAGCGACAGAAGGAAGACGCACCTTTATGGTTTCCTGACCCAGAACCAGAAATGTGTTCTGCGGAGGTAAAACAGTTGAAATCCAATGTTGGGAAACAGTTTCTGTCTCCTGCGTATTTGACTCACGGTATTGTCCCTGCTGAGCAACTGTTATGACAGTTTGTGTGGGTGTTGACATTAGGAAATGAAACTCTGTGACTCCACATTAAATATTCAGCACAAATAGAAGGGAAGCAATGAGATAACCTGAAGCGAGGAAAAAAAAATCTGATGAACATTTGAGTCATGGTGACTCCTTCTGTGTCAGCTCGAAGGAGGAGGAGGCATTGATTACGGCTGCTGAATGTGGGGATAATGTGACAGCGGTATTTATCTGCTCTGTTCTGTTGTATTCTTCGCCGTTTTATTCCTCTGTGACCTCTCTCATCAAGGATTCATTTTTATCAACACAGATGATGCTGAGTGAATGTGAATGAGCCGCCATGTCTGACAGCAGCAGTCATAATACGCTCAGACGCACTTTGATCACAGGTTTTGTTCCTTCTGGTAATTAGCCGATCAGTAACTGAACTTTCTGAACATGCTTTATGTACAAAGTCACCACATGTGAGTCACTGTCTCACAGGAGGGAGCTGTAAAGTACACTTAATGAAATAGGATTAAACCGGGCTGGACTCTGAAGTCAGTCTTGGCTCTGCTCCAGTGTTGACGTGCAGTCTGGAGGACTTTTGACTTCTCCTCCATCTTTGGACTAGGATTAAAGGTAGCCCGTTAAGAGAGAGAGGCTCAGGCCGGCCGCTCTGCCAAAGACTTCCCAGCTTCCACAGCGAGGGCAGGGCAGCGAAGTCTCCACTCGGAGGATAAGGCAGTTAATTAACAAAACCGACCCAACTCCAGATTCCCTTCAGCGAGACCACACCACACGCTGCTCCTTCTCAGAGTTTAATAGAAAATGACTGCCGAACATCTATGTGAATTTGCGGGGTCATGCTGTGAAAGAGGTGAGGTGAAATGTACATCCCTTCACCACTTGGCAGTGAGCAGCAGGAAACTTTGTAAACAGCAGCAGCTTCTTTGTCTTTTTACATGCATGCTCCCAATAGCGGTGACCTTCCAGGGCTCACCCAATTATTCATTCATTTTCTCTACCCCTCTTAATTATTTTCAGGGTCATAACTGGCTCCATCAGATCCTCGCAAATATTGAACAAAAGACGGAGCGATACCATGGAAACAGATACAGACAGAAAGATCTGATTTCATGTCTGATCTGACTTGCTTTTAGGAAATGAGGCCGGAATCAAAACTGGGTTAGGAAGGGCGAAACACATGTACGGCGTTCTTATCAAAGAGCTTCCTCAACAAAAAAAAAGAAAAGAGATTTCGGTTATGCCAAGAGGACCAGAGCTGGGAATCGATGCGTTTTTCATTTGACTGCAAGATTGTTTTCACCATCCAACTTTATTTGTCCGACGCCGACTGTCGGTTTGGACTTCATATCTCTGTATGGTCACAAATTGGAATCAGAGAGCCTCGGGCGAAGAGTGAAATATTTTCAACCCTCACAATTGGGTCTTTGCAAAATTAATGGCCCCCCTCAGGGCAAACTCCCATCCACTCGAGTTTCTTCATTGACTTTATTTGCAACTGTGCCACCTTTAAAATTCACTTTGTACTGCAGCTGGAGATCATGGTGTTGTCCGTGTCCATTCACCTGACCCACTATAAACATAATATGCTCACCGACCGAGTATATGAATCATTCTGACCTACTGCAAGACCAAGTTTTCTCTAGATGTTGCACTTAAAAATGGTTTGTGTTGTGCTCTATTCATTCCAGTTCAAATTGTTTACAGGTTGGCCGACTGAGCACATGAATGACATTAAATAAATAACAAAGTTCCATCTTCATCTAATTACACTTATTAGATCAAATTATCGTCATATGTAGAGTTGCCAGTCTTTATCACATGATCCTACAGTGCACAGTTATGCCAAAATCATCTCTTTTCCAGGAATTATGATCACATTACATTGCGAGAGTTGCTAATTCTTTGTAGCCTCAGTGTTAGTAAAGACCAGCGACTCTGTCTGTCTACTGTGTGCCCTTCAGTGTAAATTAACTGATAAAGTGCTTAGCAGCCAAACGTGTGACAGTTTGTGTAAAAGGTTTCACCTTCTGCTCTAATGGAAGTATTTCACAACAACACTATTTGGTTTCTTGCTTTCAAAAAGTCAAAAACAGTTGTTGAAAGGTGGTTGGGGACACAACGCTCAACTTCCACACTGTGTCTGTGAGGCTGACCAATAGGAGCCCAACATCAGTATTATCTTCATTTAGGCCTGAGCAGTAAAGCAACAGTGATGTACAAGTGATAGATACGTCATCAACAGCAATTAGAAAAGTGGTCGGAAGAATGTTTTGCCTCAATGCATTAGATGCAAAGTGCCATGAATGTACACATAGTAAACACAAAGTTCAGTCACAAGAACATACCCCAAGCATGCTCCCTCCCTGGTTTATACCTTCACCAAGAACCCTCCGTTCTTCTCCCTGTCGGCTTCCATTCAGGTCTTCTAAGGCGAGATAGTCTGTGGATACCTGATCAAGATAAGCTTTGCTGTCTAAGTGAACTTACAAACCACCTCCTCCCACTATATCACCATGCACATTGTCCTCGGCCTCACCACGATAGTCCTCTGTCATTATTTATTATTTGTTGAGTTAACATTAAAATTTCAACCTGTGTATTGTGACAAATGGACTAAATGGAAGAGGTTACATTCAAGATATAACTTTTCTCTGCTGGTCCTTATTAAAAATTAGTCACTGAATATTAGCAATAATTATTGATTACAGTTAAACATTTAATTATACTATATCCCCCAGTCCTGACATGTATGCTGGCTAATGTTAGCTTCAGGAGGTAGCATGTTTAGTATTGCTTGGTACCCTGCAGTTTGTCATCTATCTCAAGTCACAAAAAGAACTTCTGACTCTATAATCACTTGATCTGACACAATGACTAACTTATTTGTATTCCGAATACTAAGGACAGTATGATAAATAACTTTTAAGCTCTCAGACATCTGAACTGTTTCGTATCAGCTGCCCTCTGGCTCCTGCATGATCACTTTTGTAACTTTGACTCACAGTAAAAGTCCTTTCTTGGTCAGCCAGAGAAACCTCAGTGATAGATGAGGAGACATGCTGCCCACTGAAGCACAAAGGTAAAAAAAAAAAAAAAAATCCCCTCTGATAAAGGTATAACTCATGGGATTACTGTAGAATGAAGGCAGAGATGCTGGAGTGGTGGATGTGAAACAACTGTGACATTGGGGAAGATGGTTTCACTCCAATGAAATCAAAGTAGAGAAATCTCTTCCGAACACAGCACAAAGTACAAACTATAGACACTGTCATAATAAAAGAGAAAGTGACATTCACAGGTTACCAGAAAATGTAAAGCAAATATCAAGTTAGAGATGTTATTAAAAATTATCAAAGTGCCCGGAAAAATGGAAATGAGTTAATAATTTAAATTGACCTTTTCATGAGATTGCTTTGCCAGCGACTGTTTCTAAGGTCAAGAGCAAACTCTGAGTCACATCCCAAACATATTCAGATTGCATTTTTAATCTTTGAGATAAAAAAATCGGAAAAAAACACCTTTGAACCTTGTATTTCTTCAATGCATTATTTGATTAATGGTGTGATTTTATATTCATAGTGATAACAGTTTTATGTAGATGACGGCAAACTGCAGTAAGGATGTAGACAGCTACAATCAATCAGTGTCTTAGTAGAAAATGTTCCAGCTAACTAAACATACTGTGTCATCCTTTCAGAACCAGAAGACAGGGCTTCTTTGGAGTTCCTTATTTGCACTGACGTCTCAAAATGCTTAACCGCTTCAAATGTGGATGTTGAAAACAAATCTTAAATGTGGTATTTATAGAACCAAAGACCTTTGAAATGCAGCCAGTCCTGGCTCACAACACAAAAGACATTTTTTCCGCTCACAGTCAAGGTCCCATTTGTTTTCCTACTAAATTTAGTGAGCTCGCTCTTTTTTTCTTTTTTTTGCTAAATCACATTGAATTTATTAGTTTGTATCTCCACCTTTTGTTCTCTTTTGTCTGAAGTTGAGCTCACAGAGGTCCCTCGTATACGCCGGTGACTCTTTGACCTGTCCTGTCACATCTGTTTTATTTCTATCTGGTTTATACTGTTGTATATGTGTGTGACTAAACTACAGTGTCCAGTTTTTTCTTGTTTTGTAAATGCTGTTCAAACCAAATGGTAAACTCCAGGGCAGAAAAAAGAAACCACAGCAGTTCCTCAAATGGCCACTTGAGGCTGGTTTCAAAAGCTAGTGAATCCCCAAAGAGTGCCATGCTAAAATGCCCAACTTTAGAGCAGAAATAAACATATTTACAGCCTGGTAACAAAAACGGTTCTGGTCTCTATAGCTAAAATTCCATTCATAGCATCTCTACAGGGGGTAAATTTTTATATAACTCACCTGTTTAAGGTGTTATGCTTTATGTGACAGGTGGGAGCCGTCATAAGACAACCAACTCTGCTCATGCACCACCTCATTGTTGATTTTTGGACTAGCTGAGAGTTTACCAAAGTCACTCATTGCCAAGATGGTGATGGTAAGAGCCACCAGACTGAGCTTCAAAACAGCATCATCCATCTTTAGAGCCAGGATCTGACCTGGTGCCTGATCTCCAAGTCAGACTGGGTCTAAGTTTTAGTCTAATCAGATTGGACTGGGTGTTGTTTTACAGCAGTGGGTCTTGGCTGCATCAGTATGGAATAATACCCAGCTGAATGTCCAATGTATGTCCAATGTGTCATCTTCTTGCATTTCATTTTTTATTTTTTTTGTTAGGGGTAAATGTGGTGGTTAACAAATTAGTTTTAAAACGTATGAGTAAATCATTGTAGCTTCTATGATGTTTCGCCATATACCAGCTAGGGCTGAGCCATATCATACCGCGCACAGTAATACCGGTGTAATGTTAGAGGATGATATGAAATTGAAATATCGTGATAAAATTTAAGTGAAACGTGCATGGGCAGTGCCGTTGTTTTCGTCCGGTCTAATGCACATGGAGCGAGAAGCATGGCGGCGACCGAGAAAGAGGGAGAATGCAGTGCATGGACCGACACAGTAGGACTGGACCCAAATATCGAACCCTCTTAAAAAACTGTGTACCAATAAAGTTGTGCAGCTTTGAAGCATTTTGTCTGGCGTCAATTATATCGTCAATTTTTGGTCATATCACCCTGCCCTTATACCAGCATGTCATTTGAAAAAAATAAAACACTGATATCATTTAAATGACATTTGATGATATCACAAATAAATCCAGCTCCAGAAACTGTCTGGCTGACAGTCCACAATAGAAACAACTTACAGTACAGCTATGGTTGCACTGTCGCTGTACAATTGTGTTTTAAGTGCAAATTATTTGTTTAAAAAAAAAAAAGAAAAAAAAAAAGACATAAAGCACACATTAAACAAAGTTGAATTTGATGAAATACTACTGTTATTTTTTGTTAAGTTTCCTATAGATGTCACAATAATATCATTATCAAGAATTCCTCTGGCCCGCCCTAATCATTGTTACCACATTGCTGCTCTTTCCACCACAGCTCCTTCTTCATCGATTAATTATTTGATAGCGTGTTCTCTTTCTGTTAGGATCTGTTTTGGATGACCACATTTTGGATCGGGCATGATGATCCTCAGGTCATCTCTGGCTTCTGTCCTCCATGGCTCTGGTCTGTTCACTTTAGGTTTCGTTGGATTATCTTTTCTATTGCAACACCTATGACAGAGCAAGTTGTGGAAACCCAAAATTGCGAGCACTGCTATGGGAGTCTACTTAGAATCGTTGACAAAATGGTTTAAGAAGAAATTTGAGGCTTTTCTCATGCCTCCTCCTTCGATAGGCAATCAGTCCTTTCTTTAACCATTTCTGTCTAACATTTGTACAGAATCAGATGTGAATTAACTCCAGTTGAAAAAAAAAAACATATTTCAAGTAGCCTTAAGGCACTCAAACCTGCTTCATTTATTCTGAGTTGGACGGCCTTGAAAGCTCTCTATCTTTACAATGGAATCATATTGCCTCATTTGGGTCTTGAACAAATAAATTATTTTATAAAAAATCTTTCTGTTAGCTCGTATTGATGAGCACCTGCAGAAATTCGTACACCGACAAGTACGTACAATGTTCAGTCTTTGCCAAGGACATCTTATGTAACACAATGAGCCCGTCATGAATATAAGAGTAGTTAAATAGTGTATGTCATCTGCTCTTTGACATCTCTGAGGATCTTGTATTATTTTGAGATGAGAACTGTGTGGAACATTAATAATTATAATGCAGTCCTGCCACAGAGGTTAAAAACTTGATGGGATGAATTGTGTCCGACAGACATCTATCTTGTAGCTCAGGCTTCACTTCATTGAAATCTCATTTTATATACAAACTGTTTCTTTTGCAAGTCACAGGCTCTTGAGAAAACCTTCTGAATGTAAGAACTCTGAGTCACGAGTGTTGCGTTTTACTCACAGTCGTGATCTTCAAAAGTTTCTCACCTCTGAATTTTTTTTTTAGCAGAATTGTCACCCCTGCTGAGTGATTAGTCCTACGACTGAACGCTGCTGAGCGGCCCCACCGAGACTTCTGCAGATTTGTGTCACTGTCGCAGGAATGTTTTTTTTTTTTTTTTAAGGAAAA
>NW_007578177.1:114485-175300 GCF_000690725.1 Stegastes partitus
CGAGGTTCTAAAACACCTTAAAAATAAACTCAGCTTGTGTCCAAAGTAAGGGCTGAAGCTGTGATGATCACTAATAATTAACTTTTCTTTACCTTACTGTACTGCATAAAAACTTTTACTTGCAATGGAGTGTTTTTCAATCAGTGTGTCAGTACTTCCTGATAAGCTGAGAATCTAAATATTTGTTCCACCACTACTTTACGGTGCCAACTGAATTCAGTGACAGCTGAAAGAAAAAAAACTTGAATAAATGAGTGAATCAGCATAACAAAGGCAGATGCACAATGGCTCACTTGTATGTAAGAATAAACTAAACTGAAATAGGGAGAATATCTCATGGAAAATTGGCGACAGCAGAGCTCCAGAAGGTGACTAACGCAGTATATTTTGGCGTTCCTTTTAATTTGTCAGCAGTCTATTAATGATAGGTGTATTTGCACAGCGGTACAACATGAGCAATTTTGTCAGAGAAAACTAGTTTTCGTGAGGTAATAGCTTGTAATACGAAACCATGACAAGAAACTAAAGCTGTGCAATCACTCAAATATTAATCTAGATCACAGTTTTGACTTTTACTCAAAATGAACACGATCAACGGCGATGAAACTCTGCTGAATATCAAATCAAGCGCTTCCTAAATTAACATCCACGAGGGAGTCATCAAGATGTTTTAGCTTCACTTTTGGAAAGTTGTCATTTGGCTGCGTATGCACCCCTGCAATGACAGCCTGTGCAAAAAAAACTTCCTGGATGTTGCAGCTGCAGCCCAGAAACCAGAAGAGTGATGTGCAACAGGAGAGAAGATTGGCAAGATGAAATGCCTGGGGCAGGAGGTGAAGAGTTTGTTCATTGTTTGGAAGTGTTTTGGATTTAGGGGGAGTTATGTTTAGCAAGAACAAATCATATGCAAAGAGTGAAAGAAACTTGTGTCTGAGTCAAGCAGCACAACTAACAGCACAAACTGTAGGACAATGAATGGATGAAGCCCAAGAAGAACTGTGTCACTACCGGTGTTTTACTACGACTTTATTCTCGTCCAGCATCAACTCAGCGACGCGATACAGTGTGAGTCCTTATCCAACAACATACAAGTCAAAGTGGCTCTTTAGATTACATTTTGGGTAAAATTACTTGGTACAATTTCATTTATATTTTGCTTCTCAGAGAGGTCTGTGTTTTGATGCAAAGATTTGTTCATTAGCAGGAATGCAGCACAACATGGACGTAAAACCAGAACTCTATTTAAACGGAAAAGTGTAATAAAAATCCTGATCTCAATACTTATCAAAATAATTGTGATTGTACTTTTGGCTGTAGTCGAGCAGCTCCACACAGAACCATTGTGATTTTCAAGCAATAGTCTCGTATACACCAACTGAGGGCATACAGCCAATGTCAAGTGCCAGTGAAAGCCCTGTTTATTGAGAAAAAGCTAAAGAAAAGGGGATAAAAGAGCGTATGAAAAGCACGCAGGCCGTGACTGGATGGGAAAGAATGATGTTAATAGAGAGAGAAGGAGCGATCCTACAAGACATGCAAAAAGAAATAAACACCATTTTAACGGGGCATTCCGCCCTTTGCCTTTTACAAGACCTGCGCTGCAGAGGGGCATTCGTCCATCATCTGCAGATCCGTGACTGCCAATAAATCCCAGACAAGCCCTTCCTGCTGTCTGACACGCAGTCAGCGCAGAAAGAGAGATGTTTTACAGTAAAACCACGACCGTGTAAAAGATCCCCCCCGAGTCCCCTGGGGTGAGGAGCTGGAACAATGCCGGCTCTTTCCTCTGAGGACTTGGAAATACAGAGATCTTTACAGCGCCGCCGTCGTACGAGCACATGTGGAGGGTAGCTTTCAGGGCCGATAACCTCTGACGGCTCTCACGGGGCCAGCTTGGGGCCAGATGTGATGAGTTTCGGTCAATTTTAAGCTGCTATTTTTAAAAGGAGATGTTGCTACATGAAAGAAGAAAAGAAAAAAAGAAAAAAGGCCTGCTGGTAGAAACTAATAAATGATACATGATGGAGATGATTATTTTTGTCATAATGCGTGTTGTTCAGGAATCCAAATCAACTCTCTTTAAACAGATGGTCTGAAGTCAAAGCAAACAGTGGGTTCAAAACTCATCATCTTACAACTAAATGAAAAAAAAAATCAATTACAATCCTCTCACATTCTGAGTTCAAAGTAACAGGAATCAGATATTGTGGTTCGCCGAGGTCAGAGTTCAAGAAAGCTGACCTCTGCGAGTCTTTAATGTACTCCACGGGTAGCTCTGCACGCCCAGCTGGACTTGGCAGGCCTTGGCCACATGGCTACAGGTCACTGGTGCACACAAGTTTTACAGACACTCGTTGTGCATGACTGAAAACTAAAAATACAAGCAAAACAATAACCGCACAATTCAGGGAGCTGTTGGTTTTGGAAAGAGAGGAGATAAGAGCTATAAAGGAACAAATATACCTTATTCCCTGCTCCTCTCTACTCGATGAAGCAGGGAATAAAGATTAGGATTTGCCAAACTGGCCGGGGGACAGGACAGTGAAAGCCGCGGTGAGTTCAAAGACGAGTACAAAGAGGAGGCGATGGCGGAGGATGCGGCAACGCCGTTTCATCTTGGATCAGAGATGGCCCCTGAAAACCTCCCGTCTGAGCGAAAGAAAAGAAGGAAGGAGACAGGAGGGGGAGGCGGAGGTCAGGGTGGAGGGGGAGTGTGTGCTGACTAAGCCGTTCGAAAGGTCGTGTTATGAACTCGTTGTTAACCTCTGCATCCTGTAGGGAGGAGGACCGGGGCCTGGGAATCGTGTTGCAACCCAAAGAGCCACTCTTATCCAGCCATAACTCAGCAGAGGACAGCTCTGTGTCATCGCTATCACATAGCTTCTGGGGCGAGCACTCCTCCCCGCTTTCTCCCAAGAAGGTTGCCTTTCCTCCCTTGCTGATTACATTACACTTTATATAGACAATCTCCTCCTTCATCTGTCTCTTTTTTCGGCACTGATTTCTGCGTACAGCTGGTTTTTTACACGTCTCTTCAGAGGAGTGTTTTGATAGTGGGAATCTGGGTCGACGTTGACTGGGTTCTGGTAGCACGTCTGAGATGGTCTAAGTGGTGGTTGTCAAGGTTATTACAAGCTGAATTGCTAACAAGCATATCTGAGGACCTGCAGAGCTCAATAGCAACGACATTAATAACTGTGCAGCTCCATCCGGGCTGACTATTCTCTCTGCCATATTAGTACTGGCTCTTATCGACACTGTCGCTGCATCAAGACTGAATCAATAGCTCATCCACAGCACTGCATGGATTAGAAAACAAATCAAATAAGATATTCCAGGCAAGTAAAATAGTTTTCAGTAGGTAAGAGCAGGATGCTCAGAAGTCCTTTTCATTTTAAGAGGCGGACTCTGTCGCAATATGTGCCTGAAGCAGATGGTGGAGTAGACATCTGCTACCATCGAACTGAAGAGTGCGTCTGATATTTCCAACATCAAAAACACCTCTTCAGTGCATTTGCACCGATCAGCCTGACTTCAAAACCTCTGAGAGGTGACAGGTGAAGTTAATAATATTGATTATCTTGTTATAAGTCTGATGCATGGAGGCTCCACGTCGCAACTTCCAGGACTTAAAGGTTCTGACGCAAACATCGTGACGCCTGATGCCACCAGAAACCTTCAGAGGTCTGTGAAGCCCAATGCCATGACAGATCAGAAATGGACTTTCACAGTATAAGACGACGAGTGGTTTTTATGTCGGGGCTGATTGGTGTATATTCTGCCCACAGAAAATATATTTTGGAAGGCAAACAACATTTTCATTTCATTCTCAGTTCTAAGAGAAAACAGCCTTTTGTGGATGCCGTGGGTGCATTGTTGCAAAAACAAATACTGAATCTATAAAATCATATTTTTTGCTCTTCCATTGTGTGTGTTGTGCTCCTCTATCAAAACTGACATGATCTTTCAGTGCAATGCTTCAAAGAAGGATATTGTCGTGGTACAATGGTACAAAAACAAAGGTTTGGCTCCAGGAAATGTTTAGTATTCTGTTTTCTATAGTTTTGGTGTGCTTCAGTCTCTGTATTTATTTGTACCATCCGATGTTTTTTCAATAATTTATGAAGCACTTTGTCAAGGCTAGCAGATATGTATTTCAAACAAATCGAAAGCAGCTTAAAGACACTTCCCATATTTAAAGTCTTCAACAGGTCCCCACTTACATCTCAAATGGTGCTACACGCTATAACTGGTACAAATTCAGGCTTTGAGAAATGCATGACTGCATCTTCAACCATCACTTTAGTAAAGTGAGGTGGTAACATCTGGAAACATGGCGACATCACAAAACATGAAGGTGGTTAAAGTTGACATTTTGAGAGGCGTCCAACTGTGTGAAGACATGGAGGTTGAGCAGAGTGGAGACAAAACATATATATAAAAAAACTTACTAGAACTTAAAACTTCACCCTACACACAGCTCTAAAGAACAGTGAAATTAGAGACCAATATCATTTTATGTACCAGGCTTAAACAGGTTTATTTCTGCTGTAAATCTGAACTTTTTAACATGGAGGTTAATGGGGATTGACTCATTTTGGAAGCCAGCCTCTAGTGGCCATTTGAGGAAAGACTTTACGCAGATGAGCTACGACTTTTACAGTTAGTTTTCCTCACCTGGGTTGGAATGACAAGCCAACAAAATGTAAACAAATATGTCAAACAATGTCAAATAACAGCAAAAAGCTAAACCAGCAGTGAAACGTTCAGGTACTACTGGGCAGATGTTCACGTGTCAGTCTTCTACCTCACAAACTTGTTATTGTTTCACATGTTTTGACTTTGTTTTACATTTTATAACTTAATTTATCAACTAAAAACGTGTCATGTTTGCAAGTTTTAGGGCTCATGTCTGTAAAAGCTCACGTTTACAGTTGTACTGTTGTCACCATGTTTTCAGATCTCAGAGATAACTTTGATGACTATAATGTTTTCATAATCAGCACAAATAACAGCCCAAAATAAAATACTGGTGCTGTAATAAATGGGAAATATCCTTAGAATAACTGTAGTTTAGACAAGGCTATCAGTTTGCTACAGAGCTAGGGAAGGTTTTTGAAATGTGACTGACACAATTAAAGCTGCGGTTGTCCACCATCCTCCCCTTGGGTACCATTAATTTCCACTTGTGCCATTTCAACTTGGAGACCACCACCGGGGGGAGAACAAACTTTCACTTCTTTTTAAGCACGCAGCGCACATTTCCGTCTTGACTGGATGTACATTTGTTGTACCTCCCTCAGATCCCCGAGTAATGAATGAGGCACCTGAGCATGCACCAGACGCCCTCTCCGGTCTTTTCCTCTTTTACTGTGAGTCACCACCTCGGCTCCCATCCTCCCTACCTGTCAGCAGGGCTTAAAATAAAAGGGAGCCGAGAGCCAGTGATAAAAGAAACACACACACACACACCTCTTGACTTAAAACATGCTCGGTGGAGCCCACGCACCATTACTGTATGGCACTCTGATTTATCTCATCGCTCGTATTCGCCGTGCCACATTCACAACTGCGTGCACCCACACACACACACACACATACACTCACACACACTGCACAGCATCCACACACACTAATCATTCACCACCATCTTTGCTCTGCGTAATATAACTTAGCCAGACAACCTGCGTCTTTCACTTATCTGTCATCATGAGCTCTCAGGAGGGGCAAGCCGGGGATACTTTGCATGTCCTTAAAGCTCGGGGAACGTGCGAGAGGCAGGTTTTTTAAAATAATTAAAGCAGCAAAATACGAGACAGACCAAAACAGCGGCTCTTCCCACCCATTTCGGATGTTATCTGCCCATTAAATGGTTGTTATCGCCGGGTATTATTCCCATACATACGGGCCAGTAAGCACCTCTTTTACCTTCTAGTAGGCCGCTCTCACCCTATTTAATGGAGCTTCGCTATCTCCTCGTGTAATGGATGCCGAGCCGTGATTTTGCACTCGCAAAGAGGAATCCACATTCGGAGGTTTTAATGGGCAGGTGGAGGCTTAATCAGCAAACTGACACCCAGTAGACTTGAGTTTCCGAACTGTAATTACAGTTTTATTCAGTTTGTTTAGGTCTTGTTTTGGCTTTTGCTTACGCCCAGTGTTTTTTCTTTGGTTTTTGGTCCTAGGTCCTATAACGACTTCGTTAGGTTTGGAAAAGGTTCATAGTTTGGGATAAAAAAAAAAACTCCCTGTTGCTACCACATGTTAAGCTCCATTTTGTACATTTCCAAGGTGGTAACTTAACCAGGCATTTTACAAGAGGTAAACAACGTTATCGAGCTCAGTAAAATGCAACTGGAATTCTCTTTTAGGTTTTCAAAACAGCTTTTTACTGACACGCCAAGGATTACCATGACTGTAGTTGACTAGAACCTAGTTTTCAGGACTTCTTTCTGATTCTCGATGGTGGGGGAGGATCCTACGTGCTCGCATACATGTGAATGATATACACGGATAACTGCTATTTAATGAGCTGATAACGTTCGACTTGGGTGCCTTTCTAATCTCTGCAAAGTAACTCAGTCCTGTCTTTTATTACACACTTCCTGCCGGCTAAGTGCTCGTGTCTTTCAAAGTCGGTGACAACCCTAATGATATGACTGCAGTTATTTTGTCGAGGTCCTTTCAGATGCGTATCTCCATATGTAAATGTAATAGCCATTTAACAATTTGCTGTAAAACTGTCAATGGCAGTCTTAGTAGACCAGATACAGGGACATTTCTGTAACACTTTCAACGCACTTTAAGCAGCGTTGAATAGGATCTCCTGACATCACGATCACATCCTGCCAACTCTGACTCCTTTAACTTCAAACAACCTTACTCAAGACACGATCTCACTGACCACACAAATGTACAGTACAGTTTTTTCCCTTTTGATTCATTAAATATGTGTGTAGTGAACAAATAGGAAAACATTGATGGAGCTCCAGTTGTCCCCTCCTTTGCTCACACTGCAGTCTGACTGTTTAACACATCAAAGTCATTACAATAACATTTTTTAACGCTGTATTTTCTCTTCACAGCCTTTTAGGTGCAACAATCGACATCATGTAACTCTGTTTTTATGCTATAGCTCTTCCAGTTGTTGTTCATCTTGTAGCTCTTCCAAGTCAACAACATCCCTAAATCACTGTTTTTCCCCCCACACAGCTCTTCCAGTTTGTATCATCTAACACTGTTTACTTCTCCTTATAGCTCTTCCGGTTTGACATCATCTCTTTATGCTCGACAGCTTCTCGTAAACACTCAAAGTTTGCTCCCATACAACCCAACAACATGTAAAGCTGTGTTCTCTCCTTGCAGTTCTTCCAGATCAGTCAGCAAGATACAGCACTGTTCTCTTACAGCTGCTCATGTGTAACAACATCATGGTTAACTCTGGTCTTTTCCCCCAGTAGCGGGTGCATTATCCTCCATACTGGACCTGTACATATGTCAGTTCATCAAGTCGTATGTGTACAGTCGTCCTCAAATATAGTCATACCCTCCCATTAAAGAAGGAAAAAAACAGCTGTCACTGAAATAAGCTGAATTGACAAAAGGAATAATAAATAAAAATTTAATGAAAATCATGACATTACTTTTGAGTTGTGGTTCAACAGAAATATTTGAGGGCAATCACTGCAATCAAGTGTTTACTGTAACTCTCAATCAGACTTCTGCACCTGTTGACAGGTATTTTGATTTTGGTCCACTGCTCATCAGCAAAGTGCTCGAATTTGTTGGGACAGTTTTTAAAAAACAATTATTCTTTTCAACCACAATTCAAAAGCAATGTCTTATTTCACTAAATTATAATTTAGCAAATTTTTATTTATTATTACTTTTGTCAGTTTCTAGTTATTTGAGTGACTATTGTGAATTTTGCCTTTACTTTAATGGACGGGTATGAATACATTTGAGGACGACTGTATATATCTAGATGTAACTGACCATTCCATAATTGTACTAATCCATATGTAAATTCACTATGTCATATATACATATGTAGAGTCATGATGCCTGGCATGTTATCTCTATGAGACCTTCACTATCATATGTTTATTTATTAACCTCATTGTACTTTTGTCATTCTTGTGCTGCTTCTTTCATGTCTTATCCGTATCCAGCTGCTGTAACATGTACATTTCCCCAGTGAGGGATCAATAAAGTTTATCTTATCTTAATTGAATGTGAACATGTTGTGCTCCAGCGCTGTGTATCGAGCCTCAATATAGTCCATTAAGTTTGGAAGAAATTGCTTTCACTGTGGTTGAATGGAAGCATGTCTTGTTCAGTCACTGGCTGGATGAACTGCATTATCTTTTCAGACCGAGCAGGACCACAGCATGTGTGGGAAAAGGCCGTCATATTGGTTCTCTTAGTTTGGCTAACGTTAGCAGTGCTAGCAGCCTTCTTTCTTTGCACGTTAACGTCCACATGTGTGTAACGTTGAGTGGTTAAAGGCCAGTTTACTCTGACACTGCTAACATCAGGGTTGTGTGTTGGGGCCTCTGTGGATCGGACTAGTTCTGGTGCATCCAACAGATGCTTAACTGAGTCAGAATCTTAGGAGTTTGGAGGACAAGGCAACACTGAGCTCTTTGTCGTGTTCCTTGAGCTGTTCCTAAGCAGTCACTGTAGTCTGGTGGGACATTTTATTATAGATTTCATTTTATAAAGCGTAAAACATTATTGTCCATGTATATATATTTTTTGTTTCAGTACAACTTACCATTACAGTTAAATTACAGCTAATTACTGGTAAAAATCCCAGAAAAAGTATTATTTACATGTAAATGGTAAACCGTAAATAATGTCCACATTAAAAATCAGTGTTTTACAAATGATAACTTGTTCTTTTATGCTTGGCTATAAGTTTACACATTTTTTTCAGCACTTAAATCTGCAAAAATAACATTATTTGATAGATATTTGCCATTATTTCAAAGAAATATGTTTATTAAGGACTGTAAATGGCACACAAAATCATTTATTTAACTGTTATTTTACAGATTATTCATGTTTTATTCAAATATAGATCATAATTAGTGAAATCACAAAAAAAAGTATTGATTTGCATATTGACTTAAAAAAAGAAAAAAACTGCCAAAACTGTACTTAATGTCCACATCAGAAATCTGCATTTTAAAAATAGTAATTTGTTCTTCTACAATGTGAAACAACTTTTTCACTACAGTATTTTACAGATATTTCACTTTAAAAAAAAAAAAAATAAAGTTCAGCATTACAGTATTCAATCATTCTTTTAAATGTATTTATTCTTGCAGATTTAAATTGTTTTTCTATTTTTATTTATTGATTTAGTTTACATTGTATGTGATTCAGTTAGAATAACATCCACATGACTGCCAGGAGTCCAGGTTTCCCAGCAGAACCTGACATGGCAACAACACAGTCAGCGTTCTTCACTTCACCTGTCAGCGGTGTTTCATGTTGTAGGTTACCACAGTGTCTGCTGCTGCTGAACAAGTCGTATAATGAATTAGCATGTAAACATACATAATTTAAGTTTAATGTGTACAGAAACTAAGGCTACACTCTATAGGTCGATAGCTTTCTTGGAGACTCCGGCTCTCAATCCACACTGAGGTCAGTGCTGTCAAGGCGGCTCGCTGTCGGCGTAAATTCATACGTCAAAGTTACCCGAGTTAAACCCAAGACGAGGAAATCATTTTGCACCCGTGAGCAAATTCACTGAAAAGAACTGGTTTGGTTTGAGAATTTACAGCCTGATGAGGCCTTAAAGCCACGGCAGACAATTAAGTAAATTCTGTTTTTTTTTAAACACATATATGAAAACACGAATGTTGCATCTTCATGTGAAAATAGCAGCAGATTAACCCACAGTAGATGTTCTATAAGGGCCTGTACAGTCCTCCTCGTAGCAATTAAACTTTCTGCATAAAATGGGCGCAGTGGGTGGATTCCTAAATATTATATGAGCAGCAGAACATATTCTGCACAGCGTGTGTTTATTCACCGTCAGCTCTCTTTAATCCACAATGGTTTCTCTTTTCTGCAGCCTTTGGTTGGCTTCATTAGTAACAGTGTCTGCGATCAGATAAAAGGTGTTCTTCCTCTCCTCTTTGCTGCGTCCTGCTCACCAGGCACTCTCGGCTCGTTTCTGCAGCGTTTCCTTTCCCTCCCCCGCGCAGGAGAGGGGACATAAATTTCCTCTCTTGATCTCTGAGTGGTTTCAGAGGTAGGGGGAAAAAAAAAAAAAAAAGAAGTGCTCTGTAAATTCTGCTCCTCTCTTATTTATATTAGTGTGTCAGAGGTCCTTGCGCTAATTCAGCTGGTTGCAGTGTTTCTGGGCGGGGAGTACATCACTCTGGTTTGGGTTAAGCATCCATTACCAAAGGCTGCTGGCCTTGAGGTTTGAAATTGTTTACACACTTGCCCAAACTTATCACAAGCCCCGAGCTTCTCCTCTCCCTGGAGTCCTTCACAGACTTCTGAGGCCACACTCACTTTCATCTGTAAACTCTCTGTGGCCAGTGACTTTCTACGACTAATTACACATTTTGAACTGTTGCACTAATACCACAACAGTCAGAGCGCTGTAATATACGGCATCTAGCAATGAATTTTGATCTGTAGTGAAAACAAACGTCTAAATCTCCTCTGGTAGTTCCCCAACAGCAACGTTTCTTCCCTTGTGTGGCTTCTTAAAGTCTAATATCAGCAGGTGATTTGTGGAAAATGCACATTACGGCTGGTGGAGCTTACAAGAGTAGGATTTCTGATCCCACATGCTGCACTGCATGTCAAATAAATTTAGATTCTGTGACATGCACCACAGTGATATTACAGTAATTCAACTCAGCATAGCAGCATAAAAGTAAAACCATTGGAAGCACAGTTTTATTCTTGTATTCGCCACACTGGTCGGGCTGCTGGTCTGCGAGCTTCAGTCTTGGCTAAAATGAATTCAGACATTCATGGTCCCGGGAGGATGATGCCAAATGACTTTCACTCTGACTTCAGCTCCAGAACCACCGTGTGGTTGATGTTGTGTTTTTTTTAGTAAAATGTCTCATGCGGCAGCGGTGGAGGAAATACTTTAGTAGTGAAAGTACTAATACCACACTGTAAAAATACTCTAGGAAAAGTCTTACTTACCTACAAAAGCAGCATCAGAGTAAACTTAAAGTAGCCAATATAAAGAATGATCAAGTTAACAATAATGTACGTTTGGATTATAAATACTAATGCATTCATCACTTTCATGCAGTAGCTGGTAAAGTCGAAGCTGCTTTGAAATTATTCCATTTCAATATTTCAATCAATCAATCAAACAGATTATAAATCATTATAAACTATTATATTACACACGACGGACTCAGTAAAAACAGGGACTGAGAAACTGAGGAAACACTGTCATAAAAAGACCTCATAAAGCTCATAAATTTGCAGTCAGGAACCACCAACGGCAGGAGAAGTCAAAAAAATTCAGAATATGTGACAATTACAGAGAAGTGACAAGTTAAAAGACGGATGAAACAGAATAAAAAGTGTAAATTCATGATGAAATATGAAATGAAAAATCAATCAAAAGGCCTGAGTAATAAATCAGATTGTGATTTGCTTTTAAAAATATATCATAAATATAAAATTCTCTGGTGCTTACTGCTGGGGAGTTTGTAACTTTCTCTCTGGGGATTAATAATAATAGTTTTGTCTTTGTCAAACAATAAAGAGTCACTGCGGGACTTACCAACAACAATAGATCACAATTCATTTAACACTTTCTATTAATAATCTGAATATGCAAAGTACCTGGTAATTACAGTTTTCAAGACATGTAGAGATGTAAAAAGTAAACATTTACCTGAATTGAATTCCAACAGCAGCATAAAGTAGCAGAAGTATCCCAAAACTGTCTAAGCACTTGCAGCACGACTGTAATTATAATCATCCAGAAATGCATAAATATGACATCATGTGAAAGTTTGATATCATCGGGCGGCTCTGGTGAGTCTGCGAGCAGTTTGTGAGGTTTCAAACTGGATCCGTAAACTCCTCAGATTACCAAAAAAATCTCAGACCTGATTTCTCCTCTGATTGTCGGGGGGGTGAAAAGGTTTAAATTGCTTCTAAATCCCTGTATTCAGAGCCCGGCGTTAGCACAGCACCACAGAGCTGCTAACATAGCTGCAGAGCCTCATTGTTGCTAATATATGAAATAAATTCACATTCTGGGAAAAACAGGCCACTCAACTGACATTGCCGTTATTAAACTCAACTATACAGCTCAGAAAGAAAAAGAAAACCTTGAAAGCACCAGTTCTGCAGTGATGTTTTTGACCAAGCAGCCTCTTTCTGGCTCCAAAATGGGATAATGCATCCTTGGACGTGGAATAAGTACAGGTAAAAGCATTATGAGAAGTTTCTTTTTTCCCATAAAGTACAATATCAATAGTGTAACTCAATTAGTTTGTGCACGGACTTGAAAACCACTGTCGACCCGGGATGGTGGTGCGGGCATTTGTAAGCACATGTTCTCTCCGAATCCATTTGAAGGTCTCCCATTGGGGGCTAAAATCAGAAATAGCCATCCAGGACTTAGATTTCCAATATGTGATGCACTGAGTGCCTTGTCTGAATAGCTCTTAGTCCTCGAGATGAGAAATTTACTCCAAATCTCAGAATAAGGAGTGTGAGGATGAGGGAGGGCCCATTTCGTACCTTTCGGTATGAGGTATTTGAAGTTGAAACGTTAGAATGAGTCCGTAATGGAGGCACTGACTTCACTTTCCTCCCCCTCCCGCCCAAGTACGTGAAAGCCCACTAAAGACGCCATCCAGTCACTAACTCCACCTTAAAAAGCTCTAATGCTTTTCATGTAGACCTTCGAAAAATGGCAACGTGATTGATAGCATGTGAAACCATCAGTGGCTCATCGCTTTCAGATGTCCGTTAAAAGCATGAAAGCTGACGTCGCAAACAATCGCGGCGGATTCTGTCGGGATACGCAGCCCTCCTGGGAGACAAAACCGCATGTACAATGTGCGGCAAATTAACTTACGAAGTCGTGGAAATGACTAATAAACGATGCTGACAGTTGCTCTCTGAATACAAAAAAAAAAAAAAAAAGAGGAATGCCAGGAATCCCTCTTCACTTTAGATTGAAGCTCAGGAATTATGCTTTAATTGATGTGAGCAGCAGCCACTAAGAAATGTCACAGAAACTTTTAATTAAGTCTAGCCTGTAATTAAAACAGGGGGGGGATGGAGACACATACCATTGGCAGCTATAAGCCTGTCTGCCTCTGCGCCAGGGTCACTCTCAACCCACTTGATTATTGCTCAAATTGAAACCCACGTTCGGTGTCTCTCGGCTTGTCATTTCACATTAATCAACACGTACTTTATAGCGAACAAAAGAGGAAAGACTCGGCTACATGGAAATGAATGCTCCTCATATTCCTGTTTCTTGAATCGGTTTGTGATTAAGTAAATGAATGTTTTTCAGGGTTTTTTTTTTTTTCCCCGACGTGCAGGTCAGATGTGAACAAATGTGGACTTTGCTGATTGTTTTTTAAAGGCTGCTGCTATTGTTGCAAAATCTTTTATTATAATCAAGAGAGGGCAGGAATGTCACACAGGGCGGCTGTCTCAAAGACACAATAGCTGTTTATGATTGCAGCAGCCTTGTGTCACCCTTTTTTTTTTGTGCCTGAAAACTGTTTAAAGTTTAAAAAAAAAACAATTCTCATGGTGTCAAGAAAATGGCAAAGTTCTTTGCAGTTCCTCCGACTTTCTCCAGAAAGACTCTGGCCTACTTGGGGGAAGAAAGATTAGGAGAAGACAGAACATCCCACATGGACTTAGAGTGGTTTTCTTCCCCATCTCTGTGCCCACAACTTGGTAATTGTCTTTGCATCCAGGCTCTTAAGGGAAACGGGAGCAAACCCCACTGCAGCCCATTGCTCTATTTGTCCCAACTTTCAATCGGATGAAGGAATAATGTTCTAAGCAGCCTCAATCTTTGGGCTTAAGAGAGGGTGATTGAAGCCCTGGTGGCTTAACAGACGAGACAGGCTGCTGAGCGCCTGCATGTTGTTTCTCATTCTGTCGGCATGTGATGTAAAGTCCCTTGAATTCATGTGCAGCCCAGAGTAGAAACATTCTCACTGCTGTTAATGCTTACGCCCATTAGCCACAACATTAAAACCACTGACAGGCGACGCAAATAGCATCTTGTTACAATGCAGTGAACTTCGGGGAAGTGTTGGGCGTTCATATGGATGCTGCTTTGACATAAAGAGCAAGCACACTGCCCTCCTCCGTGGGAACAGCAGTCCTCAATGCCAGCAGCCTCCCCCAGCAGGACAACACGCTGCTCAGGAATGGCTCAAGGGACACAACAAAGAGCCCGAGGTGTTCACCAGCTTACAACCTCCCCAGAGTTGAGCATCTATACGCCCCAAACACACCCAAAGTATCCGCTGCCAACTTTCCAGTGCCAGAAACCACAGGACACCCCCCAGAGGTGTTGTGTCCATACACCAATGGGCCAGAGCTGTTTTGGGAGCACGAGGGGGGACCTCCACATCATTAGGCAGCTACTTTTAATGTTGTTACAAGTCACAGTATAGAAGTAATTAGCAATGATTGAGCAACGTGTTACTGATTGGTAACGGCTGAACGCTAAACCAGCTTGTTTATTCACATCTGTTGTCACATGGACACTTGAACCAAGTAACAGCTGCTTCATGTACAACTGGGATATGGGAGTACTGACCTAGTTTATCTCCGCTTGATTTAACATTTCTTCATTAAGCCTCAGAGGAGTCTCTGTCATGGTGCCCCCAAACTCGCTAAACATGGAACTTCTCGTCTAGTCTGGTCTCTAGAGTAACAAACAGTGAGAGTAACAGGTAGAACAGCTAGTCTACAACACTTGAAGTGTGTTTTCTAAAAAAATGGGATTGGGTATCTGCAGATATTAAATATTAAATGACTCAAAGCAAAAAATAAATAATTAGATTGAGACATCCCTGCTAGTAATCATATTAAAACTGGTGTTGGGGGCAAAATAGCTTGTATATCATGTAGTAAAGCAGCAGGGCAAAGTGATGCATTTCTATTCTTATATGATACATCAGAAAACTACACAAGTTAACATGACATCCTTAGCATTTCTAACATGACTAGGTGACAATAATGATTTTTTAAAAAGATAAAATGATGGCTTTTCATAGAAAAACCCACGCAGAGACTGTGCAGTTCCTTTCAGCTCTACAGACCACTTCAGCATCTTTCAGTATTTGGCTTTGATTTTATGTTTTGAGCACTAAAGGACATAAAAACGCACTATACAATACAGCTTTATTACTGACCTCCAGACAGACAGAGTTGTAACTATGTGGCTGAAATGTTAGATGTTTCTTTGAGGAATTGATGGAGACCAAACCAGAGCTAAAATGAGCTGGAATATTGGACTTAAATTTGTGAGGTAGGCAGGAACACAACTCCAAGTGAGTACTGCTGCTGCTCCATAGCTGCTGGATGTGAAATCAAGTTCACAATCTCCGTTTTCTAAAATATTAACATGTCAGCGTTGTTTTGACAGCTTGTCTCCACCTACCGAGTCACCAAAGAACTGGTAATGTAATTATCTGTTAATGTAATGTAATGTTATTATCTCTGAACAGATTGCTTTTAGCCATGTTGGAAATACTGTAATTAGAAGGTAAGTGTGCATTAACAAGCCTCAGAAAGGTTTAACTTCATGCTCTCGGTTCAATTTCTGCTAAAACCATTTCTTAGAACATATTAACACTTGTCATGCTATTGCATTAGAAATAAACTAGAAGAAAACTGAATAAGATAAAGAGGCAAAAAAATAGTTACAAGTTGTCACCCTGAGTGGAGGAAACACAGCAAAAAGAAGCTTTTAATTTAATTTAATTTGATTTTAAGATGTGTTAAGAAGCAGTTCAGAGAGGCTCTCCTCGGGGTGGTGTGCTCCTCAGGCTAGTCTGCAGACTCGGGAGAAAAACCTTTTGACCACAGAAAAGCTAGATTAAATTAAACCAAACAATTACTCAGCATGCAGCCAATCTGCAAATGACAAGTCCGAGCTTATCTGAGCAATAGTTCTTGAAATTATGACTGGACAAGGCACAGTATGCAATATATGTTCAAATATGAAAACATTTTTGACATTTTACATTTGTTATCCTGCAGCTCAAAATGATTAAAAAACCTAATTTATGGGCTAGAAACTGTAGATAGTCGAGGTTTTAATAGTGTTTTTATCAGCTGGAATGAATGTTGAGTGTCCGGCCATTAATGCCAAAAGCAAGACGGCTAACGGTGAAGTGTAATTATGAAAGGTCAGGGGTGAACGGAATGGTTTTGGGAACATTTGGGTTTTTATTTTTATATTTGGCCTTTTATTTTCACCTGGATGGACACCAACCTTAAAGGCTAGAGCTTTGTTACAGAGCAGAGAGCAAAGTTTTATTGTTTTTCACAGAACAAAATAAGCATTTTTCCAACCCTCAGTGGGAAATTTAAACAAGGGCCTGTTTTAAATATCTACTCTTCCACTATATAGTCAGTCAACCATCTTTTAGGGCTGTTTGAATTCTTAGCTATAAAATTATTCCACTGGCACGCTGCAAAATCATCACAAGGCACATTAATATCCAAACCAACTGAGACCAGCATGCATTGCGGCCTGTTTCTTTCTCCAAAAAACATTACAGCTGAAATGAAAAGGGCTTGTTTTCAAAATTATGACATGGTGTAATACTAAAATGGACAACAATAAAGCTAAACGTGTTTTGTTTCTTGTTTTCTAACCAACTAAACTCAATAACTCCAGAGGGTGCCAACACATTATTGAACATATACATATATCACTCCCACCATTGAATAAAGCCCTTTCACTAACAGCAGCGCTAACATTAGCTACTAGCACCTGTGATTTTCTTACCCACTGCGGACACCAAAAATAGCACCATGGTGGTGCCCATGGCTTCAAATGTGGCGCAGATGTTCTGGCATTTGTTTAAGCAATAAACAGAATTATTACATACTATATGTGGCAACGCTACATCTAAGTAGTGTCTGAAATGTATCATGAGGTATCTGCCCTTATTTTCTAGTGACTCCTATTTGTACCAAACACATAACAGTGGGTGCAAGTGGGTAATTCAAAGGTAGCTTGAGAGACTACAGTCATGCTAGCAGCTTTGAGGCTAAGCTAAATGCTAATATGAACCAAATAATGTGTTCACAATGATAACACGAGCATGGTGATGACAAACAAGTAATATTTGCCATGTTTACCACATTAGTTTAGCATGTTAGCATACTGACATCTGTTCATTAGCAGTTTAATGGCCCAACCAGCTGTTGCCCATTCTGCCCTGCTGCTAGCACGGCTAATAAACAGACTGACTAAATAATACAGTTGGCTGGGTTACTGGCTAAGAACTAATGATGTATTCCATCAATTCAATCAGTCAGAGCTGGGATTAACATCGCATTGGAGTGGATGATGTTCCAGTACAGGAAGTTGGAAGACTAAGATGCACATCTCCAGAAAAAAATGTTTTCAGCATATAAATGATAGACATAGCCACCATGGTGTCCCCCGCTGGTATGTAGACGACTGAAAATTACTGAAAATTTAGACTTTTTTGGTCTTTTGAAACCGGACATAACGAGGACATAGTGCACAGCAATACAACTGCAACCTGTCAATGACAAGGTGCTCCCACCCTAAAACTTTACAAAAAGATCAGACTATATTCAAAAATCCTTTAAATTAAGGATTACGACCATCAACTGATTAATAAAATGGTTATTGGGGTAACAAATCAAGTGCAAAGTGGATTCATTTTCTCATAGACAGCCCCCTGCTGACTGTTTAAGGCACTTCTGCTTTGGCTACCCATGTCTGATATATCATTTACAGTCTATAGGTAAGCCTTTATTAGCAATACCAGTTAATAATAACACATTATATTGCAAACACTGTAGTAAAACGTCCATTGATAGAAGTGGGACAGTCCTCTGTGTTGATTTAATGACACACAAAGAAGATGAAAGTGCCCATAAATAGAGCACTAATACAGCTTTCACTGGTGTTGATGTGCTGAACAGATATCATCTGTTTAGTCGTTGGGGTTGGAGACGTTTTTACGACTTTCCAAGTTGAACATTTGACTACAAGAGGCGGTCCAAGTAAAATTTCCGAACAGGAACTCGGGGATTCCGACTGTTAAGTTCAAACGCAGCGCACCTTAAGCTCAGATGCAGCGCTTGGTTAACGCCTACATTTCATTTCCTACGTGAGTGACGTGGTGTGAATGGACCCTCACTGTCCTGATAATAGTGGCCATGGAGAAAAATCTTTATCGGCAGTTCAGGCTGAACAAAAAGGACAGCTCCCATTTCCTGAATCTCATGAAGAGTGAGACCTGACTTTGACACCTCTGCTGATTCTACAAACGTCTGCAGCCAGCTCCCATCAAACACCATCCCCATCGGCTACAAGCCCGTCCCAAAGCAATCTCTCCCTGGCCTGCTCCACCCTCCGATAACCACAGCTGCCACCGGCTCGCTGCCTTTTCCCCCCTTAAAGTTCACCCACAGATGATGTGAGGCTGTCTGTTCAATCCAGGCTGTTTTCGTTGAGCTTTGTGCAGCTGCCGCGAAACAACCCGATCAGCACTCTCTGCAATTACCGAATAGACTGAGGAAGCAGTGGCTTGATTTAGCAGACGGCGGGGACTGCCATTTTCTATTATCTTTGGGTCCGTGACGGTTTATGCCGAATGCACATGTGCTCGCGTCCTCGTCCTCTCTCACACACTTTCTCTCCTTCCCTTTCCTTCCTGTCTGTCTTTACCTCTCGCCCTCTCTTTCTCCACATGCTAATATCTCATCTTCTCTCCTGAGCGAGGGCCCCCGACCCCAAAAGTCCACAATACCAGATGTCTGTGCAAACTGAGCGAAGAGGAAGTCCCGGCTACATGATATGAAGATGAAAGCTAAGATGGTGTTCGATAGCCCTCGCACTGAGCTGCTGAAATAAACAAGACGGCGGAGAGCTGAAACATAAAAGTGTGTGTGTGCGCCTTTTCTCAAAGGATTCCCACGCAAAGCAAATAATTTCACCAGTGATTGTTCCATATATGGTTACATACAGTACAGAAGGGACCCCGGTGTTCGAGCTACTCAGTATCACACAGACTGCAACAATGGCAAGCTGTTCACCGTTGCCCTGGGGAAGGAAGCATGTGCTGCACTCTGTAATAAATCACATTTTCTCTTCTGTAATTAAAGTATCTAAAAACATACAGCTAAAAACAACAGAGCGCCTAAGGAAGGGCAAATTATGTTAATATTCATCGCCACATAGCGACGTAGCACCAAATTAAATGACAAATAACCTATGCGAGCCGGCGATCAAAGCGGCCTAAATACATGGTGTGCACCGCTTCCTGGTTAGCAGAGGAGAGCTGCAGAAAGACACGGAGCTGAATTTAGCCAAAAGCGTTGACATACTAAAAACCCTCCAGTAGCCACAAGACCTTCCTTCCTGCTTCTCCCTAAACCCGACCCAGCAGGCCGTGCTGTTCCAGTAATTGAGTGAGTAATGGACTTATTCCGCTGAGTGGTTCTCTGGGTGTACTCAATACTGGGATGTAAATCCTGTGGCAAATGGCAGATTAGAGGAAAAGAAGAAAAAAAAACTTAGGGGAAATAAATAAAAGCAAAAAAAAAAAAAAAGAAAGAAAGAAAGCGCACTAACAAAGGAAAATCCATAGTACAATTATTCCCACGCAGTAAATTCAGCCGAGGTCTCAGCTTGAGGCGTTTTCATCAGCCTTCTGCTCAAAATCTGAAGAACTCACAGTTCTGTCTGGGGTTTTTTTGGGGGGTTTCTGATGCAGCGAGACTGCGGGGTTCTTTCTCTGCCTTCACATTTCTTCCCGTCTCCCATGCCCACCTCTTAATCGTCCCTCCGTCCAGACGCCGTCCTCCATACAGCCGGGCTGAGCGCACTGGACTCCAGCCACACATTCCACCAGTGGGATACACTGATCGGAATAATCCCTTTTCTCCAAACGCACCATGCAGCCCAGATCCTCTAACAATTAGCTCGTACAATAAACCCATTATCCATAAATCCATCAGAGGTCTCAGCTCATGCCCATCTCCACCAAGTCTCCAACACAACGCAGCCTTTTCACTGCCTTGTGGTTTCCTGTCACTATTAACTAACAACACATTGAGGTTTGCATCTGGATTACCACACATCCTAATGACTGCACTCAAGTATGTCTCATCATCTCTCTATCAGCCCACATCTCTTTCATCTCCATATGATTCAATTAGTCCATTATTCCGATGCACTCCTCCATTTCTTCCCCTCCGCCTCTCATTTCGGCGGCGCAGCGACCACCCTGCACACACTTCGGTGGAAGAATTGACTGACTGAAATAATCCCTTTCCTCAAAACACACCATTCTGTTGAGATCCCCTCACAATTAGCAGCCCACGGCCAGATAGCCTATAGTGAAAATAAGCAGCCTCGAGTCAAAACAAACACATTCGGGCGAAGAGTGCAGAAAACCACAGCAGGCCGCCAAGCGAAATATTTTCGAGCCGCCTTGTCATGCTGATGCTACAATGGAGATGGTAGCAGTGATCTCATCTGCTAAATATTGTTTCTGCCATGTAGGCTACAGGCTCTTTCCCCTCTTGTTCTGCACTCACAAACGGGGTGTATTCTTTGTGCCGGGGCAATAAATTAATGTTTTTGTGGGAGCCTGTTGCTAGGGGCTGGAAAGGGTGGGGGAGTGAAGGAGGGGGAAGGAGGAGGGGGCAGTGGCCGGGGGCCAATTAAAATACAGATGTCTGACTGTCGGTGTAATTCCATTCAGCCATGATTTACATTTAGAACAGTCACCCAAGGCCTGCCACTCCGCGCTCACACAGGAAATCGAAGCTGACTCCAACCTAATGAGAAAAGTGAACCTCCCGAACTTTTACGAGACTCTCGTCTGAAAGGAGCCTTGCAACTTTGGCCATAATATGAAAGGCCTTTCAGCTAATCACCCATTGACAGGGGAGACCGGTGCATTAGGAGCTCAGAAACCAATTTCACTTTGTGCTGCTGGCGTGAAAAATGCATGGCGGGAAAGTCGCCCTTTGTTAATACTCCAGCTTGGCAGCTTTTCTTAAGGATAATCTCTGGCAAATAGTTTACCTCATTTGGAGCAACATGCTCAAGAATGTACTTATCTGAGGATAGAAAAATTACTGAGCTGAATGACCAACATATCCTTTGTTTTCTTTTTTTTTGTTCTAATCAAAAACAGTAGCATTAGCAGGGTTGGAGCTATAGCATGAAGAAACACACTGAGCAAAAATAATCCTGCAAATGAACAGTGAAAATCTGGGGGGAAAAATATTTCATTTCTTTAAACAGTAAAATACTGTACTGTGCAAAATGATGGCAAATATTTGTAAAATTATATTTTGAGCAGAACTAAATACAGTAAAACTACAATTTTACAGTCACATATTTTAAAAGACCAAATTACTATTTGGTAAAAAAAACAAAAAAAAAAAAAACAAAACATTCACCTCTAGGGGAACAGTCAACATGTAAATAATCCATTTTTCTGTGATTTTAGTAAATATTATTTGTAAAAAAAATCTATAAAAATCCAAAATAAATTTGGTTTACATTATTAATCATGTTTTACGCTTAAAATAGAATATATAATATCATTTTTTAAAAAGATACCACTTACATAACACTAATTTTTTCTGCTTATTTAAAGTAAATTAACTTCTATTTTTACAGAAATTATTTTCGTTATGGTCATTTTTTTTGTACTCTTAATGTGAAAATGGATACTTTTTTTTATCTGTGATTTTACCAGTAATCATATGCAAATTTGCATAACAGGGAACATCTCTAAAATAGTAAATTCTTCATGAAAAAATTACAGTTAAAAACTGTAAAAAGGAAAACCTTTTTTTCCCCTTCTTACACTTGCTAAATATCTGCCTAGTTCTGCAAAGCCACAATATTAAATACAATGTGAGCCTGATGGAGGTAAACAGGTTGTACAAAAGCCGACAACACAAGGAGCTGAGTGACGACATGGGGAGGGGTGGTGGTGGTGGTGGCACCGTGCCGATTCTCAAAGCGCATTCACCGCAGAAGGATTATCCCAGAGAGGAGACCTGTCTTTAACAGAATCACAGCAGAGCTTTAGGAATGCAGAGGAATCAAACTTTATCCGTGTGACTATTTGCACAGGTTCAAGAAAAACTGCTACCTCATAGTAAGGGGGAGGGGGAATATTTGAAGATTTAAAGCTGGCAACTTCTAAGTCAGTGTTGAGATGCTTCGATTTTCTTGTATTGCATATGTATTCCCACAAAAAGCTCAAACAGCCCATGAAATAAGAAATTATATTCTAACAGTATTCAAAGGGCATCAGCGTTGATCATTAGTGCTCAGCATCCTGTCTCCCATGTGTAAGCTGCATATCTAGTAAAACAGGCATGAATGAAAATGCAGAGTACATGAACAAAAACCCCAGCTCGCTCCCTCACTAGCTCATAAACAGCCCATCATATACCTTGACAATGGAGCCCCTTTGCCCTTTGTCGGTCTCCCTGTGGCTTCTGTGCAGGTCTCCTGAGGCCTGCTATTCTGCAGCCACCGGGGCCTTTCATCACCCCTGTTTTCCTCGCAAACCGTCCCTCGGGGAGTCTGCGACCGCCGCTTGGCCTTGCGAGACGGGCTTTGCGGTCTAGAAACACCCACGACCCCGTGTCCTGCATCACGACCGCCTGCTCCGAGGGCGGAAGGAACTGACGATGGGGTTTGCAGGGAGGCCGGAGCAGGGCTCCCATCTGGTGACACCTGGTCCAGGCCCAACACTGGGAACCTTAACCTCACTCCAGGGTTTTTTTATTTATTTAATAGGCTTTTAAGTGAGAAGATTCCTATATCTTTGGTTTTTATATATATACATTTGTTTATTCATGTGTCTTTTTTATTGTTGCGTTAATGGTACAATCACTGCCCTGTGCTTCAGTTCCAAACATTTTAGTGTAGGGTGCTGCTATAGCTCACCTAGCTGAGCTGGCGTCCCATGTGCAGGGCTGCAGTCCCAGTGTGGTCATGAGTTCGAATCCCACTCATGACCCTTTCCCACATGTCCTCCCCCCATTCTTCTCCCCTACTTTCCTGTCTCTCTCTGACTAAACTATCCAATAAAGGCACAAAGGTCAAAAAAATAACTTAAAAAAAAAAAAAAAAACATTTCAGTGTAATACACTATATCGCTCCACGTCCCAACAACCAGAGGCTGTGTATGCCGACCAGGCCGTCGAGGCAGCCCCCCTTGACCGCCACCCAGTCCTCTCTGCACCCGACCCCTATGACTCCACGCTGGAGAGATCATGTCTCCTGACTGGCCTGGGAACGCCTAGGAGTCCTCCCAGAAGAGCTAGGGGAGGTGTGTGCGGATCGGGAAGTCTGGGCGGCTCTGCTCAGGCTGCTGCCTCCGCGACCCGACTCCGGATAAGCGGAAGAAGATGGATGGATGGACACTGTATCGCTCAGCCCTACTAGATGCCAATGTGTGCTTTAGAAGTAACAGCAGACGTATTTTGAGGCCTCTTCGACTCGCCGTTTCTCCTCCACTGTTTGTGCTAGGCTAGGCTAACTGGCTAACAGCTGGAGCTTTGTATTCACCACACAGACATGAGAGTGGCTTCGATCATCTAACGCTCAGCACCAACATGAGTAAAAAGTATTCCCCAAAATGGCAAACTTTTCCATTGACTGGCTTTTCAACTCACAGGCAAGTTTTAAGATGCAAAAGTGGCGTTTGCTCATGTTGCAACAAGAATCTGAATGTGTTTGTGCAACATAAAAAAGAAAAGAGTTGCTCGTTAAAGAGGAGTGATGGTTTGACTTTCACAGGCACTTAGTTACAGCATCCATTTAGTCAGAACAAGGCCACATAAAGCTCAGTGAGAACGCGCTGTGCTCTGCTCGTCAATGACAGTAATCCTGGATATGGACGGGAACAGGACATGTTCTGTCCATAGCCATAACTCACAATTTCCTTTAGCCATCCACTGCTTTTTAGCCTAATGTCCATGTCTGACAAATGCCTTGACAGACTTTGCTCCAGGCAAAGCGCTCGTATGTTTTACACCCAACCCTCCCGTGCAAATCAGCTCTCTGCCTTTTGATTCCCATTTTATAAGGAAAGGTCAGCGCAGCAGTGATTTATAATACATTCTCCTGTAAATTCAACAAAGTAATCCATCAACGCAAGAAAAAAAAAAGAAAGAAAGAAAGCCTCATAATAAACATTCGCCTCCTCAAGAGTCTGTATGAGTGAAAACACAGCAGGGCCGTTTTTATGTGCAAGAATGATTTGAGATTCAACAAACTTTTGAGCAAAAAAAAAAAATGTCTGCACAGAAAAGTCCTTGAAGCATCTGCAAAGACAAAAGACGAAGGCCATTTATCAGGAGAGCGGCTGCTTTGTTTAGGACATCTGTTTATTAACTTTCCAGCTCCCTCGTATGTGCGTTAAAAAATCCCGATTCAATGCACGATCACGGCTGCCAGCGTAGGTGGTTTTTTGACATTCTTCTGCAGCTCATCCAGCTGCAATAAACAGGATACTCTCCTCGGACAATGCGGGCAGGAAGCTCCTCTCGTCCCTGAGGAGTTGGTCTGGGGGACGGTGGCACTTTCTACTTGTCATGGTCAAGATGTGCAAGCCGTGTTCGAAAATAGAGGAAACGCTCTTATGCAGCTGGAATTCAGCGGTCGCCTTCAAACAATACCTCCGACCTAACCCCTGGTGTAAATCATCCGGGGCTTTGACTCGATGCCGAGGAACAAAGACGGGGAGACCTTAAGTGGTATTTTCTTCCCTGCAGTCAGGGGAGGGAAGCCGGACTCGTGTGCCAAGCCTGTGCTCTTATAAAAAGTATCAATGAGGGGAAATATAAAAACAGCAAAAGTTGCGGAGCTGTTTTCCGAGCCTGTTCAGAAATTACCTCCTGCGAGATTTTCCCTACGTTGCACATTCCTGCACGTGGGCGGCTTGTGGGATTAATACAAACGGGCGACTTGTCTTATTGATCAAGGAGGCGAGCGGCTTCGTTGTGGAAAGCCAATCTCTGAACATAATATGGCCCTTCGGATGGAAGAACCGAGGCCCCGCTTTGGCACCGTATCCTACATCTGAGCCCTGGAGCGTGGGCCCTTTTCCCTCTTCCTGCTTTTCCCTGCGCCGGGCTGCACAGCGTGCGGCGGCGAAGACGGACAGACAGTGACAGCGGTGGGAACGTTCGGCAGGGAGGCACTTCTGAGGCGGGCCTCTTCTCTAATAAAAGGGGCGATCAAACATGTACTTTGCCTGTGAAAGAAAATATTATTCTAGAGAACGGCAGAACGGGGTGATGGAGGAGGTTAAGAGCGGCGTTCCAGTGCCAGCTTGGCCCTCCAGCGCGATCGCTCTGATTTGGTTTTCAGCGACGGTTGCCGGAAATTGAAAGCAAATGTGCAGCTTTTGATGCGCCACCACTCGTGGATCTTCCTCTGCTGCGCTCAGCCCTAATTCCGTTTTTTTCTTTTTTTGCTTCTGCTCTGGCTTCTCTTGGAAATTCCTCACCCCACCTCTGCCAGAAGCAACAAAACACACATTTCTCCACAAACAAGCACACAAAGATTTGTTCACATCTCAGTCACTGTCAGACGGCAAACAAACAGAGAAACCGTGGAAGCCGAGTCCTCCTCCTCCCTCTCGGGACTATAAAGTAGGAAGTGAGTAGATTACAGAGAAACTTTACTGCTGTCATTAAGAAGCTGTCAGTCCAGACAGGTAGCTTGAGCTTTATTTAAAGCGATCATCAGTCATGCGGCAGAATTGCTTCCTTTAGTGTGTTTCCCTTTTTATTCGTGTCCTCATGCAAACGCACAAACAAGCGCGCACACCCAGAACACCGCTGACTCAGCAGGATGGCGGTGATGATGCGTTCAGGGTAACACGTGTGTGTGCGTGGAGCTGACTGGCGTTCGGCGCGCAGCGGAATGACATCATCCCCGGGGCACTAATGATTGGGTGACCTCCTCCCGCCGTGCACATGCACAGCAGACTGCATTTCCCTCATCCGCTGTGCGACTACTGTACTTACTTTATCGGCTGCATTAACCGGAGGCCCCGGCTCGGGAAAACCCGACGCAGCCGGGCCAAGCAGCGCTCCGAATAAGACTGTATTATCTGCGCAATCTGAATCCAATTAACAGCAAACCCACACAGAGTTCAAGCGCCAGAAGGGAGGGAGGGAGGGGAGGCAGCGGTGGAAATATCTGGGGAGATGAAACAGCAGGAGGGAAACAAATCACACCATCTTTGCTGCTTTTTTTTTTTTATTGAGAATCCTCTTGCTCCTTTTGTGACATTCAACAATAACGTTGTTCTCGGAGAAAAGGCGGCGAGGCTCACCTTTATCTGCTGAATTCACAATTCCCCAACACCGTCCCAAAATGGCAAGGCAAGACAATCCTTCCCTCCTTTTCTCCTCCCCTCCTTCGCCTTATTTAATCTCGTTTTTCACTCACGTAGGGTCACCAGAGTAGCAGGGACTCACTTCTCGATTGATGCCGGGGAAATGAAAACAAAGACATGTTTGCATGCCTGTTTTTTTCTTTTTTTTTTCTTTCCCTTTTCTTTATCCTCTGTTGATACAAGGACACGGCCATCACACGCAGAAGACGCTGAATAGATGAGGCAGTGACAGCCGGGGCTCGACTGCGCTGCGGCAGGATATGGTAATGTGAACCAAATGAGTCTCGTACGCATGGTGAGTGGCCCTCGAGACAGATCCCTTCCTATGAAAAGGGTGTTGAAACATACGGTAATTGCTTTCAGTGTCGTTTGGCAGCGGTGCACCTCCTGACTTCAGGAGCTTTTTATAGACAGGGTAATTCTCCATTATTCTGCCAACGATACATTTCAAACAAGAGGGGAGAGGACGGGGGGGAAAACCGGGGCGACGACGCACACTTAAAAACTCGAGAAGTGATAAAAAACAAAATGGGGAAACCAAAGGGGAGGGAAAACTTCCAATGGAAATGTGTTACTTTGGTCACGGCACAGAAGCGGCATTGTGACTTCAGACTTTTTATTTTGTTCCATTCTGTTCATGCCCAATAAATAATTCGGTGACTCGACTGGAAGCTGACAATTACATAGCAAGGTGTGAAGGTAACTAACACGGAGGTAAATACAACAAACATGGCTGCCTTTTGTCTCCCGGCTCTGAATTATTAAAGAACTGCAGGGAAACAGCAGATGGCGAGACTGAATGCAGCGCCGTCTGAACTCCGTTTTCCTTTTCCACGTCTCCAACACACACATCTGAGAATCCCCCGAGCCGACTGTTCTCGAGACGGAGTGTCAGTCTCCTTTTCATGCCAATTTGATTTGTGGTGAGATTTTGACACAAAATGGCTGCCATGAATCACCCGGGCGGGCCGACAGGTTGCTGAAGGATGAAGTGCCTCCGCTCCTATCTCGCCTCCATGTGTGCATTCTCAGAAGCCTTCACCTTGTAAAGACCACCATTATGGTTCCAATCATAGCGCAATCAGCGGCGGAATAACGTCAGTGTTTCTCATTGCAGCTTGAAAGGGAAAAACCTGCCGCACGTCATAAGTCACGGGTTGGACTGCGGGTGTCGGCGTGTACAAGCGTCACCTTCACGTACCGAAGCAGGTCATTTGAAAAAGCCGGAATTTGGAACCCACGTCTTCTGCTTACATGTTTTCGCCTCTCTTTCGTCCCATATTCTTCTCAACACTACTCGGCCGTCTGGTTATGCAGGCCAGCACTGAAGTATTTATTGTTTCTTTTCTGTATTTAAAGCAATGACATCAGGAGTGGAGAGCAGAAATGCACAGCAGCCTTCTCTCAGGCTGCGGTCACGGCTGAGCGAAGTGCAGCTCCTCCTGAACTGCTCACTGGAGAGCCAGGAGGCAAGAAAAGACACCAGAAATGGAAAGTTTAACACGTATTTTTTTCTCCCCCTCAAATCAACTTATACATACAGATACAGTTGGGTATAGACGCTGTTGAGAGATGCACAGACAGATCAACAGTGTGTCTCCACTCTGGTATGTCTGCAGTGTTATATTTACAAATTCAATAACAGTATTTTTTTTTTTTCATTTACACACAAGTATGTAAAAAATATGAGCAGTAAGTGGAAACATGAGAGCAGCTGAACTCGTGTCGGAGAGGTGCCCCTTCTGCTCTGAGGCTTAATACACATGTTTCAAATACAAACTACAACCATGAGCCACAACATTAAAACCACAGACATTGACGCAAATTACATTAATCATGTCATTACAGGGTATTGTTCTGTTGGGTAGCCTTGAGTGTGAGCATTTATAAAGATGCTACTGAGACATGTAGCACCCCACCAGCAGCAGAGCAATGGGCCCCACCATGTTACAAAAAAGTGGTCCGGAATGGCTCGAGGAACACGACCAAGAGCCAAAAGCGTTGACCTGACCTCGAAACTCCCCTAGATCCCAAACTGATCTCACATCTGTGGGAGTCTCTGGAGGCTTTACCCTGCAAGCAAGAGGACCTAAAGCTCCACTGCTAACATCCAGGTGACAGACGCCATCACAACGGCAGTTTTGGTGGTTTTAATGTTGTGGCTGTGACTGGGGTATGTACTAACTCTATGCAGATTTTCATATGTAGTGGTCAGAATGGAATAGTTACATAATCATATTGTATTTAACAGTAGTAACAGTAGGACAGTAGGATAATGCCAAATATTGTAAAGTGTGTTGTTACTGGACACTGTTCCCTATATTAGGGATGTTTAACAGTATCAGCCAGCATCACTATCACTAGATGATAAAGCTGATAAAGGCTTTAAAGTAAAATTCTTGTTTATTTTTATTTGCTATATTTTCCATCAATGTTCTCTACATTGCTGCACGACCACTTAGCTGCTGTAACACTACAGATTTCCCCACTGTGAGTTTAACGAAGTCTTATCTTATCAGCATCAGCCCAAACTGAACACTGACAGACAGATAACACCTGTCACTTTACAGTTTCATTTTTAAAAAATCTGGCATGTTTGACATGTTAGTTATAGTATTTATTTTACTTTTTCAAAACTTTTGTCCAGTGAATGTAGACATTCGAAAAGCTCCTACAGGAGAGACTGGATGTTCTCCGCAATTAGGTTCAAACAATATATGCATATATCGGCAACAATCTAACATGGCGCATCCCTGAAATACATCCATATTAATAAGGTTTTAAAAATAAATAAATAAATAAATAAAAGTGACAGTGAGACAGTGTCAAGAAAAAAGTATAAAACGATAACAGAGAATATTTAGTTGCTTGTTATATTTTGTGTCATTTTCAGTGACATTCAAAAGTTAGTCCTTTCTTTTTTTTTTTTATAATACTCTAATTATACTAATTAATGCAACACTAATAATATTAATGGAATATTTGTTTTATTGAACTACTGTTTATCTGGGACACATCCTGACACGTCGCCTTAATTATGAATAACTTTAAACCTCAAAACACTTTAAATGAGTTAGTTCCATAAATATTCACCCTCATACAGTCGTCATGAAGGAGAAAATTAGCCATAGGGACCAATACGTTTTTTGTACCAGGCTGTAAACGCGTTTATTTCTGCTGTAAAGTTGAACATTTTAACAAGGTGGTCTATGAGGATCGGCTCACTTTCAAAGCCAGCCTCAAGTGGCCATTAGAGGAACTGCAGCTTTTGTCAATTCTACATTGGCTTTGTTTTTTTTTTTAGTCCTGGAGTTTGTCGCTTAATTAGCATGCAAAGATTTAAAAACTAAACAGAAAGCACAGCTGACTCTGATGGGAATCTCGAATTTGTTTTGCAGAAATTTGGCCAAAAAACAAAGCACTGTGAAAACAATTTTAAAGTTTGAAAAGTCAGAGGCTCACCAAAGCTGTTAGAATGAATCCCGAGGGAGCATGGGTACGCCACACTTCATAGCTGTGGTGACATTTCTGTCAAAACCACAAATGTCAAACCTCGTGGGGGGTGCTAAAGGAAAAGTCACGAGATCACCAAAGTCAGCAGGATTCATCCTCAGGGGACCACGAATGTCTCGATGAAATTTCACTACAATTTGAACAACATTTGTTTGGATATTCTAGTTTGGACTAAAGCGTTTTACCCATCCCTGGAGCCACATCAGTGCTGTAGCTATAAATGCAACCCAACAGCACAACCAATTTAATTTGACTTTAAAATGTCCTGGAAAAACAATATCAACAATAGAGTTTCCAGCCTTTTCTCTTGGGCTGCATGTGTTTTGTTGCTAAGCTTTGGTTTTACAAACTGCATTGTGCATGAAAATTTAGCGACAGTCTTTACCGCAACAACGAAACCGGCCTTCTTTTAATTGTGCGCGCTTTTGAATTTTAATAGGTTAAAACACGGATCTCCCAGGAATAATTTGAGAATCTGTTTGTCCCTGGAACTACAAACCACGTCCCAACCCAGCCGCTGAGAGAAAACACTGTATTAGATAATCACAGAGCCTCTATTAAAACCAAATGTGTGGAGACCCAGCGGCGGAGATCAGTTCGATAATTCAAGGCCAACCCGACTGAGGTTATTTTAGAAATGAGAGCGCCCTTAACAGCAGAAAATAGATGATATTATAACGGATGTCAGCAAATGTCGGGTGCTTTGACTGCAATGTGGGCCAAGACTTTCCTTCACAGACACGGACTGCTTTTCATGCATGCCTCGATATCACATATCCCCCCTCGCTTAACTACCAGATATTAGGCTGAACACGACGGAGTATTAGAAAAAGTTTCGGTGTGATTGCTGCGCAGGTCCCAGCTGCTTTTTCTCACAGTCGTTAAATCTCCTAAAAAATGTTAGTAGAACACTGTAAGAGAAGTGGAAAAGTGGAACAATGTTTGTCAGACAGATTAGCTTAACATAAACAGGGAAAATCGTGTGAGTGAGAAGCCGCTCACAAACGATTTTGGCTGCCGGGTGAAATGTAAAGTTGACCAGACCAATCAGAAGTGTGGCGCTCGGTGGGGAAAGTAAATCTCTCAGGCAGGCTCGCGGGGATTTTGACACTGATCCAGGTAAGAAGATGCCAAACTATCAAAACACAGCAATCCAAACAGCTTTAAAACATAAGAAGAAAACCACTGTTAAAACTCAGGCTTCCTGACAGCTCATGGAAGAAATGACTCACCGCAAGTTGGGCTGTTTATCTGCTCTTTTTTTCTTAATTATACGCTCTTGTTCTGTTTTTTGAAACGGCTCTCCACCGCCTGGAGTAACAGTAAAAAGAAATATAAAGAAAAGAAAAAAAAAAAAGGAAAGTAAATGTTGTTTCCTTTCAAATTCCTGTCGTAAATTTGAAGCCCGCGTTCATAAAGGCCTGACGACCCCAATATAGTCCAACATTTCTCACAGCTTCCATCATCGCTCTTCTATCTTTCCCCGCCGGTTTATTGCTCCCAGATGCTATAAAACTCGGCAGCCCCGTTGACACCCAAGGTGACGATTAAAATCACGCGACGGCTCCATTTGCCGTGACAGTCCGTCAGATCTCGCGTACAGTATCATAAACATCCTCTTATCTGGGGCTTCGTTCGGAGAGCTTCAGCTGCCTCTCCACTTCACGTTTTCAGACATTCTCTTATTGCTCCTGCTGTTTGACAAATGACAGGGCCCGTATTTGTTTTTGCATTTTGCTCCGATTGGCGTGCGCAAAGAAAGGAGGAAAGAAAAGCGTGCGTACGTGTCGGGGAGGTTTCTGCCTGCATATGTGGGAGCTGCAAGTGAAGTATACAAATGTGTGTGTGTGTGTCGACATTCTGTTTCCTGTCAGGCTCTGTGGAAGTCCATCAGGCAGGCAGGCAGGCGCTGCTGTGGGCTTATTGAATGTTGGTTCAGGCCTGCAGGGAGGGGAGCGCTCAGGCTTACTTAATCACAGCACAAATGCCTTTATTCATCTTCAGAACAGTGCAATTAATTTCAGCGCCGGTGTCAGAACCTTTGGGGAAATCTGACCTGTTATTGCCTCTAAGAGTAGCGCATGTTCTTTCTCTCACTTGAGGTACCAGACAGGCATTCAAAACTCATTTCAAGGCCAACGCTGCATTCACGGCTTCCAGACAAGATTTCTTTTGTTTCATATGTACAATGAAGCCGCGTAAAAATGTTGCTGAAAATCCGTCTGTTGGCACCTCAACCGTTACCAAACAAGAAGTGAACCAATATTGGTGACGCTCTCGTAAAAATCTCCAAATAAATCAACATTTAAACGGATAAAGCTGGAGTTAGTCTGTTTTTCTTGTTAACAAATCCTCAGAAAAGATCAGAATCAACAGCGATTTAATCCGTCTCCCAACACGTTTTTATTTTTATTTTTTTAACCTCGCCTCCATATTTGTCGGTTCTTGCTTTTTTTAAAAATATAATTCGATTTCTAAACTGGGCGCTGAAATTTCTGACTGTCAGTTTTAGCAAGTTTCTCCCCCCAACAATATAACAATATAGTCTGAGGATATTTTTTGTTGGGGCAAACATCTGATAGAAACTTTTGGACACGCTCGTCCCTCTCCCACGCAGCTGCCTCGTAAAATAGATGCACAAGTTCCTTTGGTTTAAATCACGAGGATTCACAAGTTTAATGTCTATTAGGGCTGTTTGTGGGGTTTTCCAGCAGCAGGGTATGTGGAAAATAAACTACAGCAGCCATATATCAGAAACGTTGACTTGTCAGAGGGTGTCGTAAGGCATTCTGCAGAAACAGTGCAGTTTGGTGTCCTGCTTGTGATCCTTAAAAGTAGAGCAGAGCTTCAACCTCTATAATATTGGACATTATGCATAAAGCTAATCGTTCCGTACGACCCAAATATATATAACAAATGTTTTCTGTCATTATTAGCTCAAAGGAACAAGAAGAAAAGCAAGAAATTCAGTTGAAGTAAAAGGTAGTTTAGTGTCGATGTACAGTTCTAGATGAAATCATCTGGATTATTGGTTAAGTACAAAAGTGAAACTAACATAACAGCTACGTTTTAACAACTACAACTTCCCAACAATCATTAGTTTTGATGTTTAGAATTGCAAAGTTATAAAAAAATGGATCAGGATCAAGTGCATTTAAGGGTACGTCACCGGTAGGAGCAGAGGACTTCATCTTACTGTTAAAAAAAACTAGAGCTGCAGCAAATATTGATTAGATGTCAACTGTTGAATTAATCAGCAACTATTTTGAAGATCAATCGTTAAGCTTGACTGATTACAGCCTCTTAGACGTGAATATTTTTGCGTTTGTTTACTTCTTTATGACGGTAAACTGAATATCGTTGCGTTGTGGATAAAACAAGACGTTGGAGGATGTCATGTTGGACTTTAGAAACCACTGATTGACATTTTTCACCACTTAACAACAAATAGATTAGTGGCGGAAATTATTACATACCAATTATACTTCAATTATTAAAGCTAGCTGAGGCACTAGTAGAAACTAGCAATGCTATTTTGCACTACAGAACCTTATTATCCAGTTTGCTTCACGCGCTTGTGAGCAAAGCCTTTAAACAAGACACTTATCTAATAACAGCACCCACTGATCACAGATTCAGGATTATCATGAGCTGAAGGGATCAGATCCTGCAACTTTACTCAACTCACAGTCACATCTAAGGAAGCATATTTAACAGGAATAACGATACATGTCAGTAAAGTAAGCAACATTTAAAAGGAATATGCGAGGATACACACACATCTGTAATAAAATATATATTTTTGGAGCCCTCCAAAGATCAAAAACTCTCTGGCAGGGCACCAACTGTGCCGCCATTAAGGCTTTGCTTCAGACCCACCTTGAACCTTGAGGGTTTGGGGATGAAGGCAGTGAGGGAGCTTAAAGAAGTCAGAGGGAGGGAATGGAGGAGGAGGAGGATGAGGGAGGAAGGCTGGGAGGGCCGGAGGTGTGAATGATGGGAGGATTGCGATGGGGAGCGGGGGAGGATGTGGGAGGATACACGGGGCTGGAGGCACGGACACTTTGGACGGTTGTGATTTTACTGCACGAGGCTGGTTGCTGATTAGAACCGAATCGATCAGTTAGCTATTAAATTATATCTGCAACATTTTTAAGAAAGAAAAGTGACGATTCTCTGATTTCAGCTTTCTAAATGTGAACATTGTTTGGTTTCTTTCCTCTTCTGTGAACTGAATATGTTTGGGGTGAGGACAAAACAAGACTTCTGAGGACGTCATGTTGGGATTTAGGCAACACTTTTTCCTATTTTATAGACCAATCAAGTAATTATTTAATCAAGAAACGAACAATCAGCACTGAAAACAACTGCTGCAGCTCTGCTACTGAAAAAAAAAAAAAGATGACACTTTTACATTCGACACAAAGTGCATTTTCCTAAATCCTCCTCCTATATAAGTCAGGCAGACATTCCTCCGCTCATTACTGTGCACAAATGTACTGTATGTAGTCGAACCTCATGAGGCCTCCTGCCGGCAGACGCATACAAACTTCCCAGCGGGGAGAAACATTTCCACACGAATGCTTCACCTCCGCTGCTACGACTCTATCCTGAGGGGGGGAAACAGTGCAGGGAGAGATGTAAAACCTATGTAGATGTATGCAGTTGATATAGATTGAACACACGTATACAGCTGAGGGAAGTGGCGGCTGCATGATAAATAATTAACTAGTGGAGGAAACGGAAAATGCATGGGAATAAAACAAGTGTTTGTTTCTCTGCATTGCAAAAATTGTCATTTTTAATAAACTAATTTGTGCTTTCTTTCTTATTCGTGTTGCACAATAGCCGCCACATTAGTCGGTTCAGTCTCCAGTGCAACTACCACTAACAATAATATCATAATAACACACTAAATGACGCAATGCATGTCATTAATTCGACTGTTAGCCGATAAAACTGTCAATAAGTGGCTTTTAATTGTGTTCCACATGTTCGCCATTACTGTATTTACGGCAGATCAAAGCTGCGATTGTGCTGTTACAGTAATAAATATAAATGATGAGCGCAACTTTTTAAAATCCACATATTTCTAGTAAATATTTTCATCATGTGGGCCAACATTATGACTCACACCGTAATAAATGGATTTGTGGTCATGTTTTGAGTGTCATCTGGGCCTTTTAAAAGGCTCCGCGAACTGACGTTTTGATGTCTAATAAAGAACAAATGCGCTGTAAAGCAAGGGAAGAAATTAGAAAAATAAGAGCAGGAATAAACACGGCCCACTGGCTCTTTGTACAAGGATTTCAGTTATTTTAAGTGTATGTCATCAAGCACTCATACTGTCACGAAAACAAGGCCGGCTCCTTGAAATCCCTCCACGTTGAAGTGACACTAAAAAAAAATAATGAATGTCTGATGTAAAAATGTCTCCGAGCAAAAAGAATCATTCGGAGCTGAACAAAACTTTCCGAGCTCGGTGTGTGTGTTTTTTTACAGTGTTTGTGATCCTCTGGCCGAGCCGAGGAGTAGATTCTGATACATGAGCTCTCTGAGGACCTCCGAGCCGCCGCGCCGCTTCTCAGGGTGAATCATGACATGGATTGATTTAAACCTGAGAGAAACCAGATGCAGCCGCAGCAGTTATGAATAACCGGGAGAATTAGCAGGACCCAGATTTCTGCCCATACGGCTTCAATAACTGCCATAATAACCAGTCCTCTTAATATTAAAGTGCTTTATGAGGGTCATATAAGGTTATTAAACATGGACATGTTATTTATAGAACGCGATCCGCTGGAGTTCATCAAAGCTAATGGACGCGGTTCGAGTCGCTGATACGGTTCGTTCAGTGCAGAGGAGGAATATTTTACTCGTTTGTTTTTATAGCTCTGATTTTTTTTGTCTTTATCTTTCTGTTCAAACACGAGGATCTGGCAGCAGCAAGGACTCTACAAGAACATCTCACTTTTTTTGTTTTTTTTCATTCAAGTATTAAGCAACTGATCTTTCTTAACCTCTTTGCGCAGCAGCTTCTGGTGTTTGGACGCCGGCGATTACGATTTCTACAAGTGGAACGAGTTGCTCGTGAACTGTAACGGAGGTCGGCGTCACACTAATGCAGATCTAAGAATAATTAGCAACCTATAAGCTACAAAATGCATGAAATTAGAAGTTTATACTGCGAGTGCTGCCGCTGTTTTGTTAAATAATGTTTTTTACAAATATAAGCCTCGATGGATTAAAAATTCATGATAGACAGTGTAAAACTTGACCTTGTTTGCAGCTGCTGGTGTCAACAGTGTCACAGGTGTGTCTTTTATAATGCTGTTTTTAAAGAAATATGCATATTGAAAGAGTTGCAGCGCTCTATCCAGCTCTTTTCCATAGTTTAATAACAAAAAATAAGAAAAGAACAAGTGCAAATTTGAAAGAAACTTGACTCCGCATGCTAATTTTTAATGAAGATTGATAAATGACGTAACTTATGCTTATGAATCCAAACATGTCAATTTACAAGGAAGGTCTTGAAATTCTTTGGATTAAATGTGCAGATCATAAGACGTGGTTAGCTACAGCCGTCGGTGGACTGCGTTGTGTTATGAAGCTGCAAAGCAAAACTTCAACACATTCACGCATCAAAACTATGATTTTAATGCGCAATTAAGCAACAAAAGGTTGAACACATCTTACTGCTACACTAGCATATGCTGCTAACACTAAAGCCCTGCACACTTAACGTCATACTGCTTTATTTGTAATTCTAAAATATCCAAGTCTCGAATCATTTCCTGTGCAACCTATAGTAAAACAGCCCGTTTATTGTCATAGAATAATGTCATAATCCTGGTTTTTGTCATAACAAAATTCCCCAAAATGAATAACTTTTGGCAGTTTAAAGTCATGGTCGACCGATCGTTGTGGCTCACGGGCCGAGCGTCGGTCACACGTGGCAGATTATCACAACCCGGTCAGCCACGGAAGGCAACGTGTTTGTTTGTTTGTCAATTACCTGCTCACCTGAGATCTGCTTCACTGTGTTACTCACACACTGTCTGACACCAATCAGGGCACATCAAAGATAACCGCATTGTTGCTGAGCATGTCGTCACTCATAGCTGAACTGCTCACCTTAAATCAAATAAACGCCAAATACGGCCGATATAGGCCAGTGTAGATCGTACTGGTCCAGTACATCGGCTAGTTTTCACACCCAGACTCCCTGCCATCCTTGTTGTTACTGGAATATCCTGGATATAGTCATGATCCCATCCTGGAGCGAGAGTATGATCATAAACGGGCAGCACTGTGTTCGTTTACACCAATTCACAGCAGTTAGCGAAATTTTGGCAAAGACACCTGGAATAAATCTGGTTAAATCTCTGGATGGCATTCATGTTGTGGTACATTCCCGCTAACGTCTAACTTTATGCATGAAACAGACAAAATAACTAATAAAACTGCACACAAAACACCTCCCTTACTGAACATTTGCTTATCGATAGACGTTGCAATTTACAGACGTTCCCTGAATGCCTCACATGCACACTACACTCGGAGGCGACTGAGAAGCTTCTGCTCGGTTACTGCAGCACACGCGACTCAGACAAGTGAAAAGCCACTATGAATTGAGTTAAATAAGTTGTTCTAATTGATACCAAGTCCTGTTTTCTTCGAGTATTTACACGTTCACTCTGAACAGTGCATTCAAACGTGTGTGTTGTGAATATTTTGTACATAATAAAGTATCTGTGCAATATGAGTTTTTTCTACTCGCTGAAGAGTCTGTGCAATATCATCACTTTCCACTTTCAGCGCAATCTGTCCAATATCTTGGATTTCTCCATATGAAAGAATCTGTACAATATCAACAGCCCTTGTGACCAGTGTCTTGATTATTTTCTTTGAATGTTGTTCCTGCTTTTCGCTGCTGCAATATTGCAAATTCCCCCACTGTGCGATTAAAAAAAGGCTCATCTTATCTTATTTTTAAACGTTAACATCACAGTCAATTTAACTGTGAGAAGCTAAAATCATGATTAGTATTCCAGGTGGATGTGGGAAGATGTATTTATTGCTATAACTGACATCACTCCGGTGATTTTTGTTTCTGAGCCGCCTCGATTAGCACAAAGTAAATCCACTTCCATTTCGAGATGTTAAATATTTGTAGGAGTGTCTGGAGTGTTTAGCTCAGGTCCGTACAGGAGCCAGCGGTCGGTTTAGAGAGCTGACAGGACAAACATCAACAAGCAGGGAGGTGGGGGAAAAAAAAAATGACTCTTCCCCCCCAAGCGAACTCCCAGAGGATGTCAAGTGAGACCGATGTGTGTGTAGCCCTCGCGCCAGCATCTGTATTCGGGCGCGCGAGCATGAGGGCGCACGCTGTTTATTAATGCGCACACGTGTCTGCCAAACATCTGGCCTCACCTCAGTGTTTGAACATTTACACAGCGCACACGGGTCAAAACAACAACTGCCAAATAAGTCATCTGGAGTGAGATTATGGAAGTAACAGCATATGTTCCTGAGAGCTAATCATTATTTACGTTCACGTGTTTCCGTCTTCCGTCGTTTCCCAAAAATCAATTATGGATGACCCCATTTGGATCCACTCTCTAAACAGATTCTGCAGCCGGGCTCGTTCTGGGCTCCTAATATTTACATCCGGATGCGAGGTGATCTGACGTTTTTTTTTTTTTTTTCTCGTCTCTCCTCTTTCAGACAAATGATTTTTTTCCCCCTCGTTTGCAGCGAAGCCACCAAAAGTCTACAAAAAAAAAAGCATTTCATCTCGATGCTGTCATGGCACGGATCCCGCTCGTTCCCTCATTTCTCTCTAATTATGTCGCGCTACGTATTTTAAATTGCTCCATAAAAAGTGTTTCATGTGAAAAAAAAGTAAGGGCGTAGAACCCAATTAGCGGCGGAGCAATGAGAAAGCATGCTGTTCCTGCTCAATAGAGTCAATTATAAGTGGACGTGGAGGTGTGTGTGTGTGTGTGTGTGTTGCTGAGAGTGAAACGAGCCACGTGGGACTTGTCTCCACCTGAACTGACGGTATCACGCAGCTCGGGCCACGTTTTCACGGGGCATTAGGAACTGGTGTTTAATTGCCAGCAGGTTCAGTAAATTGATTTTGATTTAAAGTGACCTGAAATGTGACATTTAGTGTCGAGAGATGAGAATAAAAGGAGCTTTTTAAAGCAGCGTTCTGCGTTCTTTCCCTCCCTCCTCCTCCGCCTTTTCACTGTTGTGTGATTTAATGTTAATGCGCACTTGAAAGGATTTGTCCTGATCAGTAGCTACATGGTAGGACTTAAATAATTTTAATGAGTGCGGCTATAAAACACTTTGTTACAGGATGCCTCCAGGGGCAATGAGGCAATATTACATACAGCACATTTAGGGTGTCTCCGCTTTCAGCTTTACCTCCAAATGAAGCTAGACTACCCCGCTTGTATTTCTTTTTTAAATCTGTTGTTGTGATGCTGCTGCTGGTACATGTGAAGCAGCCCTGCGATGCATTCCGGTAGCGTTTGGATTGCATTCTGAAAGACGTTGCATTTCTCGCTGCTCATTTGCATAAAGTTGAAGTTGAGGCTACTTTATGCAGATCAGGAGCGTCTGGATGCTGCTCGACGCCTCTGAAAATTCTTGAAAAACATTAAAACGACGTACAACGAATACAGATTCGGCGGCTGTACGGCTCGTTTTCTCGCCTCGAATGATTTCAGAAACACTTTTTGGTAAACTGTTAGTCCGATTTGAAATCCAGCAGGAGACGGTACACGAGTGAAGCGTTCGTCCAATTAGGTGCAGCCAATGTTTGGTGAGTACAGTGTAATCATAACCAACAGCAGTGATCGCAGCAGAAAACAAGATCCACAGTGTAATAAATCAGCGTTAGTAACTCTTTTTTTTCCTGAATTATCAAAATCAGATGTACAGCAGACCAAGCTGTAAACAGACAACACCATTAGCCATGTTTCCATACAATAACTGAGTGTATTTGAAGTAAACTTTGCCTTATTACACTTACTTATTACACATGGCTGTAATAAATGGATTAGAAGAAGCTAGACACAACATCAGACCACAAAAACTCTAGAAGAAATAAACAAAACTTTGGCCATCGACAAGAGAAAAATGGAGACAAGACTTCAAGAAGACAACGGAAGAAGCAGAAGGAGTTTCTATCTCTTATGAACCACCTTAACTCTTAAAAAGTAATCCAAAGACCACCTTAAGCAACAAATCTTTTGCAAAATTGATGTTTTTTTTACCAGATTTTTCCATTTCCATTAACATTTTCATGTTACGAAAACACACTTTACTACCTCATAAACTTAATATAAGAAACATGTTGAGTGATGTGTATTCAGTGTGGGTGATGTGCTTCCAGCCACCTGTCCACTTAGAAGACAAATATCAACTATTTTCTCAGCTGTTTTGGTCTCTAAGAGGGATACCTGTTTTTTTTTTTGGCTTCAGCTCCACTCTGCTCACCAGGCAGGTGCTCTAATGTTTGGTGCTGCAGCTCTAAATAAGATGAATGAAAGCAGGGAGGCCGTTGTTTAACTCCAAGTTCACCATCTCTGCATGTTGTTAAACCAAAACAATGAGCTGAAAGATGCTACAATGCTAAAGAGATCTGCAGAGTGGCTTGATAATTCTTTCTTGGTGACTCCTTTACTGAGCGGTTTCACTGACATTTGCTTGTTCGACATTGTTATTGAACACAAGTGTCAACAGTGTATGATTTCAGTAAGATAAGCAGCATCTCACAGGGTTTGTCTCTTACATACAGATCAATAACTGTTGTTTTTATATTTGGAGACCATCCATCTATCCATCCATCCATCCATCAATATCTATAGACCGGTTAATCCTCACTATGGTCACGGGGGGCTGGAGTCTATCCCAGCTGACTTACGGTGAAGGCAGGGGACACCCTGGACAGGTCACCAGTCTATCACAGGGCTACACTTAGAGACAGACAACAGACAGACAACCAAGCACACTCACATTCACACCTACGGACAATTTAGAATCACCAATTCACCTGGAGAGAACCCACGCTGCACGGGGAGAACATGCAAACTCCACGCAGAAAGATTCCGGTGCCCCCATTGGGATGCGAACCAGTGACCTTCTTGCTGTGAGGCAACACTGCTATCCACTGCCCCACCTTGCAGCCCCTACTTGGAGACTAAATGAGCTGAAATGCGGCTTAAAAAAGTAGAATGCATGACTTTCCTTCCACATTACATATATGTTTTAATAATTACCATATAGATGAAGTCAGCTTCAGTCAAAGGGAACGCTGTGGTGATGAAGCAACCCGTTACCACCACCTTGTTTTGAGCTTAGACTGAACTAGAAAGTTTAGTTTTCGGAGTTCCACTGAAATGTGTTTGTCTGCTGTAAAGTTCCTTCCTGCTGTCTAACAAGAATCACTCCTTCCAGCTCCAGCAGCAGCAGACGTACAGTAGTGATTACTGATTTCAACATGCTGCGCGGCGCCACACAGCGGCAGCCAGATAAGTTGTTGTTAGCCATCCTCCGGCCGTGTGTTGTCAAGGACTGCTTTGGCTATTGATTTCCACTCTTCAATAACTAATGCGTCTCCTGACCTTGGCCACATATTAAGAGGAGTTTCTCCCGTTTAGAGCGGAGACGGGGAATGAAGCATCAACAACTGATTTGGCACAAACTGCCTCACAGAAGCGATTAAAGCTTTAGATTTCAATGAGCCATTTAGCCTCGTTCTTCGCTTTCGGGTGGAGCGCTCAGTGTAAGATTAATTGTTTTATCTGAGCCAGAGTGCCGGAGATGACTCCAACTTTCCTCCTTAGGACTCTGCAGCAGTCCTTAACGAGCACCTTAAAGGTTCCATATGGTGTAAATCTGTTTTTATTGTGCTTTGTTTGTTTGCTTTTTTAAAAACCTGGAGGTGTAAAATAAAAGCTGTGAAAATATGAAGACACTCACTACTGCCTTTCCTCTTGGCCCCCATAGACGACATGGCCTCCAAGCTTTATAAACCGGTCGGAATTTTACCAATAGTCATCCAGCTACAGATTTGCATAATCCTGCCTCCTCAATGTCTGTTTCTTCCAATGTGAGGCATTAAATGAGCAGCTCCCTTGCAGTCTGCCAGCTTTATTTACTCGCTAAAGCTGCTTCTGCTAATTCTAAAATGTCTCTGCAACCAGCAAAGCACATTCTGATAACAGCAAGAGTGAACACAAGAGTCTTCATGCACTCCCAGCATCTGAGCAACGCAACACGCAGCGGATTGCTTCTTTAATTATTGATGGCAATGTTTTATAAGCAATAGGAAAATCCTTACTGTTAGCCCTGTTATTGTGCAGCTAATGTAGCTAACAGTAGCTTTGATAACGTGCCCACTGAGGAAACTTTCACGCTGACACTCAGAGATGGTGGAAACTTCTATCGCTAAACAGGGACTGGGTGGGCTGCTGTGTTGTCATGTTGACTGTTGTTGCTTCTTTATTTTTTATTATTTAACCTTTACTTAACCAGGAAAAGCCTCATTGACATTAAAAATCTCTTTTCCAGGAGTGTCAGCAGCACCATTAACAGACCGACAAGGTCACAACAGCATCCACACACATCATACACATGGTGAAATTAAATTTTGAAGAAATCAACATATCAGCAGAGGTCAGAAATGTAACCAGCAAAAATAATCATCTCTCAAAACATCTACAGACTGATGTTTTTGCCTCCAAGTCATTTAGAACACTTTAAAAGTGTTTAAAGAGACCAGCTCTCGAAGTTTCAGGTGTTTTTGCAAAGTGTTCCAGGTAGAGGGAGCAGCACATTTAAAAGCTTTCTTTCCCCGTTCTGACAGCAACAATAGATCCGGGGACCGCAGACTGTAACTACTTTTGTACAAATAAAAGCCTGTAAATAACAAGGAAGCGAGCCTATAATACATTTATAAATTACAACATGCCAGTGTTTTTTTCCTTTGTGTCGTCAAATCTGACCATCCAACATGCTTTTTAATTTTTTTTTTCTCTTTGATATTTGATCTGACCAAATAGCAATACAGAAGTAAATTAAAAAAAGAAAAAATCCTGAAAAATAATAATAGCAGCCTTTTCCAAGCAGCTGCTGAACGTCATGTGACAAACTCACCAAACACATGAGATAAAAACAACAGCTGTTCTGTGAATTCAGCGATATCTAAAGGTAAAATGATCGTTCAGAGAGAAAGTTAGAAGTGACAAAGTGTTAGTTTTACACATTTAGTCACCGATATCCACTGTCATAGTCAACTGTTTGGCTCTGTGTTGTCAACCACAGATGCAGAGAGTCTTCCTTCTGAAGGGAAGCCACAGATCAGCTGCATTTAAAGCCACAGACGCTAAAACAGCCCATTTTTAAAAAAAAAAAAACAGGCGATATAGACTCATGGTAAAATAAACTACCTTGGGAGTATTTCGAGCCACATTCTGCGGGTATGTGACACAATCATTCATTTGCTGAAAAGAGACACAACATGGGACCGTCAACACTAGCCAGATATAAAATACAATTTTGCCACAGTCTTGCTTGCACAGAGACGTCCTGATGCATTTCTATATTCTCACTGTAGAAAGTAGATGAAAATTCCAATTTACTTGCTCTTGTAAAATATAAAATACTAACAAAGGAACACACAATTCTCAGTTGTTTCATACAATATTTGAACAAAGGAGAAACCGCACGCCTCGGGTTTCCTATCGTACGCTGAATGGGAGAACATTGGCTGTTTATGTCCATGAGACAGGAGCAGGTCATTGGTGTTAATCATGTCCTTTCATTCTTTTTTCCATCTTCATTTCTCACCTCACTTCCCTCCGCCACTCCATTCGCAGGTCAACGGCACTATTGATTTACACCCCTCACCTAATCACTTAGGTAACATTTCCCTGGTGGCTGCTTTTTTCCTCCCATGATTCATAGCCAAGCAGTGAAATCTCCCAGTTGCCACTAATTAAGCGTAAGGTCAGCCTTTAATCATCACCTGCTTGTGCAGCGTGAGCGGCTGCCCTTGCTGATCCGAAGCCTTGCTGGAAACCTCTGCAAGATGAGGCCTGTCGGGGAGGGGAAAAAGCATATTTTTACCCGAGCTGCGATGAATGATTATAAGTTCTGTCATTTCAGCGGCTTGAAAGACATCCATTTTCTTAGGTGAGAAAAAAAAATCCTGTGAAAAATCTTCCTTGGATATTTCCACAGATTGATAATTGGACCTGATGTGAGCAGATGTTTGACTGAATCATCTTTTTCTGGTTTTAACCTTCACTGCTTCTTTCACTTTACACACACACACGTGCATATTATGCCGGCTACCCAGGACCAACTCATTCCAGCTGACGTTTATGTGCTATAAGTGCCACTTTGGTCCTATGTGCGATGATTTAACCGCTTTCGACACTCGCCAAGAACTCCCTCTCCCCTTATACTGCGTCTCACACCCACTGACACACACGTATTAGCCGATCTGCACATGGCACTCTATAATGAGTGACTGTAGGCAGGAGTTTAACCTTTAACTGTGTGTGTGTGTGAAGAGGGAGTGAAAGAGTGGCCTTTTTGGAGATATTTTTAACGCTCCGAATGGAAGTTCTCGCTTTGCTTCTGCGCCCTCCACAGGGAGGTCAGAGGTCGAGGTTTGTGACACAGCCGATTACTGTTGTCAGGGATTATTGTCGCTCTTGAGATTTCCAATAACAGCAACGTCTTCCTTTTTTACCGCGAAGCCAACCGGTGCCGCGGCACATCATTAACTACAAAATAGAGCTCGTTTCAGCCACGCGAGCAATCAATAGCCCACACAAGCATACATGTATGACATGTGTATAAACAGCTTGCTTCGCTGTTAAGAATCCGAGCCGTGTGATATTTCCTTTGAGATGAATTCATGTGCCATTTACGATGTTATACTGTGTCATCTATCATACTCTACAAATTGCTGTTATTTACATCTTAGCATGCCTGGGAGTCTTTCCTTGATAAATTGAAGCTAAAACAGGAAAGCTCGGCACTTTGAGGACGATTCATTTTTCATTATTGTCGAGCCTTGCATTTGCAGCCTTTAAAAAAAAAGGAAAGAAAAGGAAAGAAAATGGCTGAAAATCCACTGTTTGATTTGAACAAACACGCTTTGCTGTAAACCAGGTCTCCTTCAGAGCAAAATGAGTTCATGGAGTTTGGTCACAAATCTTAGTTCACTTCACGTCTCACTTTCGAGAGGTCAAACATGGAGCTTTATGGAGGAACACTGCAGGAAGGGAGCATTTACAGCCACATATCACCGGGCGCTGGCCATCACAGCCAATTCCATGTCATGCCAAAACAAAGTAAAAAATTGTCCACCAGTGTCCCGGGTGATGTATGCCTGTGCAGAGGGTAATTGCAGCAGGCAAAGGGAGAAAGCTGGAGTGCACGGAGGCAGAGTACAGCAGGCAGAAGGGGGAACGAGGGTGGAAGTGGTCCATCCGCTGGAGAGAGGACTCGTGATGGATGGGGTGCAGGAATGCCAGACCTGCTCCAGGAGATTGAGAGCAATTCTCTCAGTGCCAAAGTGGCAGAAACAAATGGCTGAGATAGAGCTCGGGTCGCATTGTTACGAACTCCCAGACACTGATGCCTTTCAGGGCGTGTGGCCTCTCTGGGGGGTGTTGGGAGACCTGGCTGACTGGGTAGACGGCCGCCTGGCACCCCTTATTAAGTGCCGGTCGAGGCTCACGTCTGCCTGTCCAGACACATCAAACCCTCCCAGCCAAGAGGAGGCCCAGACTCTGTCAGTGGTAAGTGCAGTGGATGTCTTCATAATCAAAAGCATTTCTTGGCACTGGCTGCAGGGGATTTTTTATTTTATTTTATTTTTTTTCTCTTATTAAAGTGAAAATCCATATTAAAGCAGAGTTCACATGTATTTGTCCTGTGATCTGAGGAAGCCGAGCCCGTTCTAAAAACAGGAACAAGCCCCCCAAAACTGGAAAAGGGAGACGCAAAAGTCGAGTCTCCGAAGGCATCAAATGACGGCGCTTCATTGAAAATTGAGTGAGAATGATTCCGTGGTCACTGTGACAGCACCCATGGGTGAGCGCCGGGCGAATGAGCGATCCGTCTCGAGCTCAGGCCTGTTAGGCTGAAACTCAGTCGGATGTAGCGGATACAATTACTCAAAGTAAAAATTTAAGTAAATATTAAACTTCAAGTTGACATTTTTGGTTCATTAAAGATTTTCTCATTTTTCTCTTTGAGGTTTTAATACCGAGGATTATTTTTCTGTTGAATTTGGCACCAATGCGGTGACTGGGGTGGAAACACTGAGGATGAAATTACTTTCTAGTTTAATGGAAGCAGAAATTCTGAGCAGCACCTGGGAAACTTGTCATCTTTAAAAACCTTAGTAGGTTTGCTTGCATTAACACAAAGATGTTTCTTCATCTAAACTCTTATTTTCTAAATTGTCAGAACCAGACTTTTGTTTTCTGGATGACATAAGGTACGTGTATGCATGGAGCAGACTCTGATAATGGAAACTGTGACTGAAATTTAAAGAGTCAAAATTGAATTTAATATAGTACGTTTTTGTTATGGCATTGTGTGATTTTTAATATTTTTCCATTTTTGTTTGGGTTTTATGTGATTTTTAATTAATTTATTTTTTGTACTTTTTAATTTTTTTAAAATTTTGAGGCTTTTTTATTTTTATTTATTTATTACTTTAATCATTTTATGTTTTGGATTTTTTTTTATTTTAGATTTGGTGTGATCTTTATCATTTTTGTTTAAGATACAATTTTAAAATATTTTGTTATGTTTTGCTTAATTTGTTTTGGATGTGAGTTTTTTATTTTTTAAATGTGTTGACTATTTTTTGTTTGCTTGTTGTGATTTTCTAGTTTATTTTTATTTTTATTTTATTTTTTTAATGTTTTCTGTTTTCGTTTGCTTTGGTTTTCAGTAAATCATTTCATGTTTTGGTTTGGGTTGGTTTGGTTTTTCTATCACTTTTCTGTTTCGTTGTATTTTGGGTTGAGTATTATTTCATTCTTTTTGTTTGCTGGATTTTTGAAATCTGCTTTTGGCTTCATCTGTTTTGCTTTTGACCATGTCAAACCAAACACAAACCAAAACCAAAGAAACATGGGAAAAATAAAGAAATCTCTCCTGAAATAATGAAAACTGTTCAAACTTTGGCAGAAAACGTAAAGCTCATTTCAAACCCCATCACTCACAATAAATAGCTGATTGAGAAAATAAGCTTTCTGGGCCTTTAACCACTATATTAATAAACATCTGTGGGATTGGAATTTCTTTTTGCTTTTAGTTGATTTTCTCTTTGAAACGATGCAGGTTGTTAACCCCAAAGGACAAACCAATCCATTATCCTCCAAAAATGAAAAATCAGAAATGAGCTGCAACCATTTCCAGGTGATCATCTCTCCAGTATTTCCATATTGGAAACCTATTCTATCGGATTGATTTCCCTGGGAGACTTGTCAGTTCTCATTCATTTTTCAATTTGCAACTGCATCAGCGCAGGCCTGCAGCCTTTGTTGAATCATAAAAAGGCTGTTTTCTTGGCCACTGCCCCGCATCCCGACTGCAAACCTATGATCCGGCTGCCAAATCAACCATGTGATATATTGATATCATGCAGAATTGTGACAACTTAGCGATAGATAGCGGGGCTGTCTGAGAAACGAAGAGGGAGGTCCTCGCTTGTTGTCTTTGACATGATTGCGGCCCGAGTTGATTTCCTTCTGTGGTGAATGCTGGTGCTGTTTAAAAGTCTGTCCCATTTCTTCTTTCCTCTCTCCGGCTCTCAAAGACAGACAGGCGCAGAACAGCCTTTGTCTTGATGTATTAATTACGTGGCGCTTCTTCCTCCACCAACACGAACCAAAAGGGGGAAAGACGGGGTTTTTTTTTCCTCCGACTATGGGGAACAGTTCCATCCTCCTCCTCTCATCACGGCAGCAGAAGGTGCAGCAGATTAGGTGTCAGATGATATTTAATGTGAAGAGGGCCTGTCTCTTTCCCTGACATCCTCTCCTGGGTGCACTGCTGCACAGCGCCGATACTCCACCGCTCTCAATCCAGGTCTCATCAAATGGCACTCAAGTCGGAGGCAGCGAGAGAAAGAGGACATATGGCGAAGAGGAAGAACAAAGATAGCGAGGGGCAGAGAGAAGAGGCTGAAGAGAGGAGGAGATGTGAGACGGGAGGGAGAGAAGTCATTAACGGAGAGCGAACGAGAAGAGAAAGGGAAAGTGGGAACGGGGAGATGTGAAGAGAATGCACGCTGAGGTGGCAGGCGAGGAAAGGGCAAGAGATGGGAGCATAAAGAGAAAAAGATGGAGGAAGGATCCCCGCTTTTCTCGGTGGAAAAACACCGCAAGTTCGGGGGCTCCTCGCTGAAGCCTACAGTAGCTGAACGGTTGTGACAGTGTGGAAGATAAGAGAATGAGAAGAGGAAGGCCATGGAAGGGGCTGTGAAATACCCGGAGATGGGGGTGAAAAAAAAAAAAAAAATAAATACAAACACCTTCCCTCCGAGAGGAAAAAAGGGAGGAAAAGACTTGTGGCTCGGCTCAGATGTGTTCCCTGGATGCAAGAGGCAGAAGACTGGAGCAGAAGAAAGCGTGACAGGATGCAGGCCTTCAGGTCGTGGAATCAATTTAAATGGTATCACTCTACTCCTCCTCTTTCTCCTTCTCCTCCCACTCCACCTCCTTTTTTTTTTTTTTTTCTCATCTTGCACTCCTTCAGCCCCACAGCCTTTCTCTTCCTCTCGCTTTATTCCACTGTTGTGTGCAGCCGAGACAGAGGACGCTCCACGGCAGCAGGCTCTGAATGCTGAATTTACTGCTCTTTATACATCTGAGCGCTATTTTTCTGCATCAATTATGTTTTTAAAAAGACATCATGTGTAACCGCACACATTGGTAAAGTGGGCTGCTGCTGCTGTTTCTCCCTCCCCGGCTCAGGATTCTCCGCCCTTTCTTATGGCGGATATAGAACGGGAAAGAAAAAATATCTCGAGCTGTTGTGTGCACTGACCCCAAAACTGAAGTTTCATTGAAAGCAATGATTGGATCAGTTCTCTGTATCAGCTGATATTTACAGTTGATATCGACAGTGGGGGAAAAGTAACATCCCGGCACTGGTTTGATAGTTTCATCAAGAAGTCCAATGAACTGTGATAGCTGCAGCCACGTCTCACATAAAAATGACCGTGTTGTGAAAGATGTCCACTCGACGGGGCCTCGGAATAATGTTCCAGGATTTAACTGACCCTTGGTTGATAAATGGATTGTAAATTGGTTATCCAGGTGTATAACTGTGAATTTAGAGAATGTGTTGATGTTGAAACTGACCAATAGTAGATATAAAAATGATGGTTGCTCAAGTTTGCATTGAAGCCACTTGTATGTTACTTGTGTATTTCCATTATTTTTTTTCAACTTTATCCTCTTCTCCACGACATTACAGAGGTAATAACGAAGCTTTACCACTCTTCAGTTCACGGTTTTTCACGCCCTACCTGTCCAGTGTCTCCAAACATGGTGCCTTTGTTGTTGTCCTACTTCTTTAGCTAAATAAAGTCTTGAAATACCCTGTTGGGTTTCTTGTAAAAATGCATCATCACAAAGCTGAAAACAGGCTGTTTCTCTGAGCTCATGAAAACTTTTTAAGAGTTGCATGACTCTCGAAGCTACAAACATATGATGATCTTATACGATATGATGCACAGCTGTAGATTAAAGTACCCGGCGCTCTATAAAGCAGGTAAAATGAGCTCAACCTGAAACAGGCACGGCAGTAAATTGCAACATGCACATTAAAGCAGCTGTAATATGAATCCAAAAGCATCGTATATAACAGCAAAGCACTGACAGGGACCTTGTTTTTCTGCAGACTAAGTACTTTCTTCTTTTAAGTCTTTTACTTTATTAGGTTTCAAAATGCTGGACTTTTCTCTTGGACTGGAACATTTTCATATTGCAGAACGAGTACTTTTAACTTGAGAAAATGATCCAAATACTTGTTCCACCGCTATAACTAAGTGAATATTTAATGACTAGATTTTGTTCAGGTGATGCATCCAGACTTTGCTCTCGGTCTTGCTTGGGGTCTCCTTCCAGCTGGACGGGCCGAGAACATCTCCGAGGAAGGCGTCCTTATCGGATGCCTGAACCACCAGTTGGCTTCTTTTCCTTCACTCTACGCTTCCCAAAAATCATTTTAGCCTCTTGCATCCGCGACCTCATTCTTTCGGCCACGACCCAGACCTCATGACCACAGATGACGTTTGGAATATAGATCATCGGGTAAAGCTTTCGGCAGGCTCTCGCTTGGGTTGTACAAGAACTGGATGGATCATAGCGCTCCATATTTTGGCAGTACCTCCCAAAGGGTTCCCAACAGGTCATAGATCTTCTCCAGTCCATAAAACTCATGTGGAGGGCAAGAGTAGGCACCTAGATGCTTTGACTCCTGTTGGTTTAGTAAATGATGAAGGTCCTGCCCAGATTCTGACAACACCACGACCACGCATCCACAGTTACGCCACTTAACGCCACTGATTTACACATTCCACATTCCTGATTAATAAATAAATACGCTTCTCCTGGCATTTCATGTGTCTTTTTCCATTCTGGTCACAGCCTATTTGCTGGGTTATGACAACATACATTTCCGACTGTGAAATGACAAATGCAGCGTGTCTGCATGCCGACGTGCCAGCTGATGTCGTTATCTGACAGGGCTGTTAGCGTAGCCGTCATCTTTTAGTGTTGTTTATCTTATCCTGTTGCTATTTATCTCAAGTTTCTGGAGTGATTCATGTTACACACGATTCCTCAGATATGATTCCAGACTGCATTTAACTGGATGTATTGCGTCATGTCTGAGAGTCATTAGAATCACCCGTGGAAGTTCGGAAAGAAAAATTAAGTAATGCTAACACCTGGAACTGATTTGCAGTTAAAGTAGATTTCATGTTTTTATTCCTAATTATTAATTCCAGAATTGCAAACCCACCCAAACGAAGCAACAGCAAAACGTGTAAAAATGCTGATTTGGTTTAGAAAGACATAACAAAACTGCATGTCACGGCTCAGCTGAGGTGAAACTTTGTCCGAATCTCACCACACATGCCGCACAGTCTAGGTATACTGGCACAGAGGAATAACACCTTTGGCGTTACAAGTGATCTGGCAGATGGTCAACTCTGATTGAATTCTCCCCCCGTCTCTTTCCTGCCGCCACAAGCTTCACTGCACGTCTCACATCTTGGCCAATACTGTCCTTTGTGTCCCAGGTGGGTGGAAAAGCAAAGGCGAGCTGATCTACACACAAGTCAATGCCCTGCAACTCCCTGCGGTTTTGGGCACTGTCCTGAATCGAAGAAATAAAATACTTGATTCACCTTTATTCTCCCTGACAAATGCCCTCGGACAGCCTTCTTTTCTTTGTCTGGCGCAGGTCTGAAACAAAGGACAGGTGCTAATTTATAAAGAGTTTCGTCTCTTCTCCAGCTCGTGACTTGCATTCTTCGGCGGTGTTTTTGTGCATCAGTATGTATCTGGTCCTCCGTGCTTACATAGATGTTTGTGTGTTTGTGTGAGTCGATGTGTCTGAGCTGCCATCAAGAACCAGAGTCTGCCGGCGGGGCGTAGCCTTGTCTGTCCATCTGTCAGGCCTGGAGAGGTCCCACTCTGCGACTCCTGTGGCTGTCAGGGCACTTTGCCCTCCACAGTGTGTTGCTCTCCTCCCATCCCTGCCTCCTCGCTCTTTCTCTCCTCTTCCTCCCCTCTCCTCCCCCCACACTCCTTCCACCTCTCCTCCTCCTCCTCCTCCTCCTCACAGCTGCCTCCTCAGCTGTGTCCACTGGCCGTCGTCCCACTCCTCGGAGCATGTCCTGTTTATCTCACAGAGTCTGAGCAGCAATCACACCCGAAACGCTGAAACACAAGCAAATGCTGCATGCACGCCGACACACTCAAGTAGGTTTACACTGAAAACGGAGCGAACGCGACTGTAGCCGGCGCTGTCACGTGCATCATGAAGAAACGCAGGTGAATCTTTCCTTTCTGGTTGAGTGTGAAACCAGAAGACAACCACATCCATACTCAGCTCTGTGGTTTGCTATGTCAACCCTTATATTGTACTCGCTGAAATACTTTGAAATGATCATTTTTAACCCCGGAGTGTTATTGGTGGATATGAGAAGACATTTTTTTCTTGTCTAATTTTATAAAAAGGTTTCAGATTTAGGCTGAAAATTAAAGTCAAATTAGATACCACATATGGTTCCTCACCTATCTAGGGTAACAAAAAATAAATAAATAAATAAATCTAAATATGTGAATAAATTATTGTAAAAAACACATACAAACATGAAGACACTCTTATTTCCAAATCACCAGTCAGAAACTTAAGACAATTGTGTCAACATATCACTTTGGCTCACTCCTGGTTGGTCAGTAGTCATAGTGACTGTGTTGTCATGTAGCATGACCTTTGCTGATTGGCTGAATGAAGTCATGTGATTCTGCCCCCTTTAACCAGTCTTCACACAGCCTCGGTGTCTGTTAATCATCTTTAAGTGCCAGCTGCATGTTTTCCAAATTCTGGTGTTTTTGACACCATTTTACTGCTAACATTGATGATCCAGGATAATAAATAGAGACGCCAACAGTGTCATTTGTTTTTATATTCCAGATATGCAAAACATCAGTCTGACTGGTCATCACTATTTTGACTAGTTACAGTAATTTACAGATATCTGAATTATCATTATGACTAGTTGGAAGCGTTGTGCATGATGCTGCTCGAGGCCTCCCATTGGATATTCTGTCATAGTGACGTCACGAAGGGTTTGTCCATCTTTAAGTACAGTCTATGATGGCAACACAGTAAACAGTCTGGTGTAGGGGTCATGCTCTTCTCCCATCGATAGACCAGCCACAAAAAGGTCGAGCAAACAGCTACAACCAATGCAGGATTGAAACTACTTTTTTTAAAAAACATTGGTCTTGTAAACACTTTGTAAGCAAGCAAAGGCCTTCAACACGTTTGTTTCACCTTAATGAGACACTCGATAAGTTTATGGTGTGAAACACTAAATGCAGACCAGAGACTGTGGATAAAAAATGGACGGAGCAAATGCGAGGTCACCCACTGGTTTGTCTACTACTGTTGAGAAGCCTGGAGTTTGGCTTTTAGGATTCTTGGTCTGTTGAAACTGAACGCAACAAGCAACAGTTGGATCTGACTGAGCTGTCAATCACACACAGTAACCCCGCCCTAAAGCATACCCTGGTTTGTCATCAGATTTACTCTAAATGGAACAATTACTCACAAAACGAGCAGCATGCTGCGTTAATAGACAGCTGAAGCTAGTGATCGAGGTCATAAACTCAATATGGAAATGCTTACTGTGATGACAAATTTAGTCATTTTGTAATACACTTCTGTACTGTTGGACAACCAGAGGAGTCGCCCCCTGGTGGCGGATAGAAAGAATTGTTTCCTTTTATACCACACAATAGAAATGAACAGAATTCCATCTGAGGTGCTTATATCTAAGAACATCCACCCATCCATTGTCTATACACCGCTTAATCCTCACTAGGGTTGCGGAGGGGCTGGAGCCTTTCCCAGCTGACTTAGGGTGAAGGCAGGGGACACCCTGGACAGGTCGTAGCTAAGAACATTTCCTTGCTAATTCAAACTCAACAACAAAATGTAATTTCAGAAGCAATAAAAATTATGTTCCTATTCAACAAAACTGAAATCTCATTTATGTTTTGAGAGAAGTTTATTTCTAGATTAAGTTTGTTTGTGACGAATCACAAACGTGTTTCAAATCGACATATCTTTGCTGCTCATTTGAATCCCGTTAGTATTGTACCAACCAACCCTACAGGATTTCAAGCAGCCCTGGTAACTCAGGAGACAACAGAGAAGCTTCGAACGTGTTGTGAAATGGTCGAGTTTTATTCCAAACCATGATATTTTCCTAAACCAGCCAGTTGTGGCGCATAAACCTAATCAAGTTTGTACCTTGTTGTTGTGAAAGCGTCAACCAACCGCTGATATTTACCTTAAGCTAACCGAGCAGTTTGAAACCAAACCGACAATAAATTAGTGCCTCCGTCCTCCTCGTGTTGACATTGAGGCTTTATATAACTGTAAGCTCTTACTACTACAGCACAGTTTTACCTTTGGGCGAGAAAATTAGTTTGTCTCCAAACAAAATTTAATCCTTTCATAACATAAAGGAATGTCATTTCTGGGCGACCTGGATGGTTACTCGGTATAATCCACAGACCTCACTGTGAACAGTTTATGTTGGAGCTACTTTTTCACCCAAAAGCAGTTCTGATGAAAACTGTCGACCACAAGATACACGAAAAAAAAAAGCTTAAATCAAAGAAACCAAATGTTAGTATGCTTTTTACTGGCACACTTCGTATTTAGCTTAGTAAAGTCAAATACAAGACTCATTGTTAAAGTGCCACTTAGTGCTGTGTAATTGCTTTGCTTTTTAACATAATACCATGTTTCATCAGATGGAAAAACAGCATATTTAGAATATTGATTTCATCAGTTTCAATGAGGCGTGCGCGTCCATTTGAGCGTCGCTTAACTGTAATTATCATTGGCAGAGACATACAGAATGGAGAGTATGAACACAGAAGCCAAAGGATCAACGATTAGGGAGAGAAGAGCTCTGTAACAGTTGAATGAACACCCACAATAAAGCAGATCTAATAAAGGTAGATCAGTCCTGCCCTGTCTTTTCCTTCTGTATCCAGAGAGCACATGTTCTCCATAGCCCCAAGTAAGGAGAGCCAGAGGGAGTCTCGCTGCATTCATCTCCAAGGTAAATAAACACAGAGTAGGGGGGAAAAAAGGAAAAGAAAAGGGGGCATAATATATGGAGTAAGTTGCCTTAAGCATTCTTATCATTACAATAACACTGTTTCCCATGGTTAGAAATCTGTGGCTCAAGTTGTGTTGTTCTGCTTAAATGAAATTTATGTCGGGGTGGAGATGCAGAGGAATGGAGTGAGGGAAGCACACCGGCCAATTTTAACATGTCATAAATTACACACATATTTTTCGCTCAGCTTGCTTTGATTAGCGGCCCTGGCGAACGTATTCCATTTTCCAGCAGTGGCAAATTGGAAGACCAGTCAGTGCATTGACGCGATCTCGCTCCCAGTGTGTTAGCGGAGCACTTTGTTAAGCCAGACTTCCCTTTGTGACTAATGGATGATGACAGGAAATCTGAAAGTATGAAAACAAATTTAAATCCACACACTCTAATCTCTGTAAATACATCACTAACTAAGACGGTTCTGTGTATTTCAGATGCATTCCTTTAATTAAGACATTTATTGACTTCTGTATGCGCGGCGGCAGCCAATACTGGGCCGCGGCTGCTGTTTTCGGGAATGATAGGAGGCTTTGAAACGCTACACTGACATCGCCGAGATTCGCCAATCACGCTGACTTCTTCCTGGCTCTGTTTCCCGACCGCAGCGCGATCACAAATGTGAGCCGGAAAATGCAGCTGGATTTGGCAGATGAAAAACTTTGAAATTGAGTTTGACAGCGTTCGGAGTTGCAGCGAGCGATACTTAATACCGCAGGGAGGAAGGAGAGGACAGAGGACGAGGTGGGCCACGCCGGATTGTTTGTGTCTCTGCACTGGGAGGCGTTTCTGCCAAATACAAATGAAAACAAGGCTAAATGCTTGAAGTGTGCACGCTCGCAAACGTGCACGCGCGTACACTTTAAACGCAGGATGGATTGCTGCACGGGCCGCTGGGCACAGGCACCGAATCAGTGAGAGGGCCACAAAGCAGAGCCTCTGTTGGAAGCCACTCTTATTTACATGTCTTCTTGGAAAGTCTAAAAGCTCAATCAACAGCGTGGATCCACTGATCACTTTGTTTTTTGCTCCCGTGTCCAAGATACGACGCTTTCGCCTGCCAAAGCTGTGGCTACAATAACGGCACATCCAAATTAATAAAGCTTAAATATGTTTGACAGCAGAACAGATCTGCTTGGAGATTATTACTTGTATCACTGGTTTCCTCGTAGCTTTTCTTATATTACTGAATGTCATAAAATTCAGTCATGTTTTTGACAACCCACAGCGACATATGAAATTACGAAGCTGCCAAATGTGGAATCCTTCCTTCAGTGGCATCAATCTAAAATGCTGCACCAACACCCACAAAGACATCATTAGATACACCTGTGCTTCCTCTGTGCTTGACTCCTCGAGCTGCATTTACACAATTTGAAGATCCACCATGATGGCGGAGGTGGAATGATTTCCATATAGGAAGAAAACGCAAGAAGGTAAAATTAGCGTAATGAAGAGTACCGCTTCAGCAGCCCCTTCAGGAGACAACGAAAGTGAATGTTTTGAGTGTCTCGTCTATCCCAGACGCTCATTAGGCAAAACTTGCAGCCGGGAGCTTTTGCTGGGCGTCAGGACAGTGAACAGCGCTGGAATTGTGATGATCGGTTGTGATGTGGACATAATACACCACCATGGGGGTCTGATTGGAGGCAGTTACCGAGAGAGAGGGAGGCGCAAACGGTGAGAGCATGGACGGGGGAGGATGAAGAGAGTCGGGATCCATGCTAAAGGCTAAAGGCTAACCCCTCCAGAACAGCAGGACCATCCTCCTACTCTCCAATGTCCACTCCTTCCACAACAAGCTGGATGAGCTACGTTTGCTGAGAGAAACCCGTAGAGAGTGGAGGGACTGCTGTGTGTCTGCTTTGACAGAAACATGTCTCCATGACAACATCCTAGATGGACATACAGCTGGAGGAGACGACATTGTTCTGGGAGGACAGACAGACAGACAGACAGACAGACAGACAGCTAGCTCTGGGCAGCATCTGCAGCTTCACCATCGTCACACCATCATGTGCGTCTTTGTGTCCCTGAAGGCCAACGAGGACCTGAAGAGGTTCAACGAATGGCGGCACGCATGGACGCAGCGCCCCCTTCAGGAGACAGCGAGAGTGAACGTTTAGTGTCTTATCCCAGACGTGCATTCTGCAAAACTTGCTGGTTGAATAATCCTCATCTTGCCTGTACTACTGTGTATGTACAGCAAAATGACAATAAACCTGATTTGATTTGATATCTTCAGATTAGCTTTAGCACTACTTGCTAATAAAAGTGGGAAGACGGCTTCCAAAAACGAACTTCTGCCGTTACTCTTCGAGGCTGTGTAAATATGTCGACGCTAGAAACCCTTATCGTCTCAAAACCACTTGCCGTTAAGCAAATATTTAAAAGACAGGCAGAGGAGACACAATCCAGTGGTTTAACAGCACAGTGGGGTTCCAAACATGACTTTAATCCATACCATAATCTGCTGTTTCTTGTTTCCTACAGTTTCTCCACCACTTTCAAATGTAATGGTTCAAAGGGAATTTCAACAACAAAGGTCCTTTTTAAAGATTCCTTTGTTTTCTATTATTTTATTTAGAGAATTGTTCATATTATGGACCTCTCAAAGAGAAAAATGAAACAACTACTAAGCCAGAATAATGGACCGGGGGGTGTGTTTGCTGCAGTATACAGTGAAAGTGTTGCACAGTTTGCCTTAAAGAAGCCAAACTCACACATTCAGTCCAATTTAAATTCGTCCAGATGGGCAAAGAAATGGCTCCAAATACTTGCAGTGTTTCCCATTAATTACCTGGACTTGGGCAGCCTGCCACAGCCTGCCTACTGGCCCTACCAGACTCATAATGAACTGGAATTCAGAAATGTTCTAATGAAGTGTGTCAGGAATGCTACTCCTCGGTCTAATAACTCTAAATGTTCATAAACTTGAGACTTTAAATAATTTCTAATAAATGATATACCTGATAAAGAATATTACATCGTTTCAAGCACTACTTTGCCTTAATTATCAGTACAGTTGTTTCCACTTTAGCTGTTAGTGGTTCTCTGATTGGTGTGCAGCTCATGCATGCAGAACATTCATTTTCTGGGGCCGCAAACACGGTGCACAATATTTGGCGAACTGTTATACTGAAACCTAAGCTGATCTAAACACTGAGGAAAGTAACTTGATCACCTCTGTTGGCTTTCACCTCACAGTGGCTGCAGGTATGTGCTGGTAGCTTTACTTCTTATATATATTCACAACAGAGAGAGAGTCATTCACTTTTCCCAGCAAGAGCCCACTGGACTTACATCACACTCACAAGGCCACTTTACTTATTATTAGTTATTTATTCATTATAGTACGTAAAGCGATTATTATATTTGCAGTGGAGCACCTTATAGACAGTATTTTTATTTAATCATCTATTTCATAAAAGCCTCTGAACCCCAAAACCCACCGAAAGGTTTGGAAAGCATGTTTTGTTTTTAAAGAATTGCTAAAAATTGGACTACTTATCAGAGCCATAAAAAAAAAACAACAACAAAAAAACAGAAGCAATCATCAAACTTTTTAATTTTTCCGATGTAAAACTAATGATGTAGGACTTCTGGGTTCATCTGGAAAACAGCAAATCTAACCTTAAAATTGTGATACATCATCAAAATCACTACATTCAACCCGTTTTATTATAAAAATTTGCCAAAAATAAATCGTTTGCACAAGATAATGTAAAAAAAAAAATAATAATCTGCACTCAGATAGGAAACAAATTACAAATGTCTTTAGTTTGGGGAGCTATTATTATTTATTTTTTAATTTTTTTTTCCAGTATTAGTGACACCTGTACACTGAATGCAGTTTTTTGTTTTTGTTTTTTTTAAATTTTTGTAAAATAAATAAATGAATATAATTTTCTTTTTTGTTATGATTTATGGGATTATAACATTATTTTATTGGAGAAAAAAATGATTTAGTTGTACTTCTAGCCATAGTTATGCTGTTACCATGAAGGTGCAGGAATTGATGTTGCAGTGAAAAATCACAGAACCTTTTTTTTAAAAATGTATTTCAAAGTAGATTCATGTACGTACACTCATAATGGACCCTTGATGTAACAGTATCATCAGGAAGTCACACTGAATCTCCTAAAACAGTTGCAAATTGCAGCTATCAGGTTCTAGCAGGTTTAAAGTCGCTTCATTTCCTGCAGGATTTGTGTTCACAGCTGCTGCCAACTGAACCTCACTCAAGGTGAACCCTATAGCAGCCATACATTAGCACAAGCACCTGTTAGCATCCTGAGAGTCAGTGACAGGACGGTCGATTCAGGCGTTTTGTAAATGAATAAATGTGCCTGTGCCCGGGAACAAGCACGGGTAACGCTCCTCACTAAAAACATACGTGATAAGTGCACAGACGCACTATAACAGGCACCCATGTGTGCTTTTTATTTAAGAAAGAGGTGCATCAAAGTTAATTGAACATCTAGCAGAAAGGTAGAGGCGCCAAGACATTCTCTGAAACCTCCCTCCACCGCCACGTAAACACTGCAATTTCTGCTCCTTTGTATTCCTATCCACTTGAGTGTTACTAATAGAAAGAAAATGAGCGACAAGTCAAGAGCACTTTGAAGTTTGCCAGCAATAATTGAGATGATTGATAGTTGGGTCTCTAAATAGCCGGATATTGCATCTGGAGCGTAGAATACCAAACGCCGGGGAGGGAGGGAGCGTCGCTGCACCAACACGTGTCCGAATGCATATGCTTGTAAACTCATCCACACATACATACATATATACATACATGCAGGCAGGCAGGCAGACGCTGGCAAAACACACGCAGAGACGCCAGGCAAACAAACCGGGAATGAACGGGAGAAGCCACAAAGTGCATAGATAACGAAATCAGTAAATAATAGAATACATTTGTTGCTGGTGAAATGGGCTCTTTGGAGGATAAGGCTCGCAGTGGTTTCCATCTGAGGGGAGAGAAAGGAAGTCAGAGGAGGGAGAATAAGCGCAGCTCATCAGGGCCGCTTGAGATAGTCGCTCGGAGGGGAGAGATAAAGCCGTTTTGGCACAGTAAAATCATGCATCCATCACAATGCTTATCGGTCACTTGGGAAAGGTGCCTATAATAAATCGTCAACTGCAGCGTCAATAGCTCAAAGCCAGACAATGGGAGGCAGTGGAGCAGTGCTCTGCGCTTGTTTGAACACTGTGACTTATTTGGAGGGCAATCAAACAGAATGGAGATATTTATAATGTGAGCTCACTGCATATCTAGCTGGAAGGGAGATACCAAAGGAGCCGTGATGGCTTCCAGATTCTTTTTTAGAGGGGTAGGTGAAGATTGCGGGGTAGGAAGACTGACATCCTCTTCATCTTGTCTGCTCAACCATGAGCCGGTGCAAAAGGTTCAGCTTTCTCTAGGACCCTCCACGCACTGGAAGAAACACAAAACCTGTTGCTCCACACGAGAAGAGAAGAGCTTAAACGGTTGATTCACCAAAAATATCTGACTGCGCAGGAAGATTTGATGTTCTATTGAGGTTTTGTCGACCTTTTCTACCAAATCCAAAGAGAAAGACTGGCGGATTTTATTTGCAGGGCTGAAAATAGAGCTAAATATCACCTCGTCTAGTCAAGACATGGCAGAG